>NW_024058619.1:315000-325793 GCF_016432855.1 Salvelinus namaycush
TCTCTCAGCTCATTCACAGCCATGTGAAAGCTACCTGTGTTGCTGATATTTAGTCCTAGATATGTGTAGTTTTTGGTGTGTTCTAATAGAACTGTGTCCAAATAGAATTTATATTTGTCATCCTTATTTCCCGACCTTTTTTGGAATATCATTATATTTGTTTTTTTTAGGTTAACGGTCAGAGCCCAGGTCTGACAGAACCTGTGAAGACGATCTAGGTGCTGCTGTAACCCCTCTTTAGTGGGAGACAGCAGCACCAGGTCATCTGCGTACAGCAGACACTTGATTTCAGTGTTGTGTAGGGTGATACCAGGTGCTGCCGATTCTTCTAATGTTTTTGCCAATTCATTAATGTAGATGTTAAATAATGTTGGACTTATTGGGCAGCCCTGTTTCACTCCCCGCCCCTGAGAGAAGAAGTCTGTTTGCTTGTTGCCAATTTTAACCGCACATTTGTTTTTAGTGTACATTGATTTAATAAAATCATATGTTTTCCCTCCAATACCACTTTCTATTAGTTTATAAAAAAGACCTTCGTGCCAAATTGAATCAAATGCTTTCTTGAAATCTACAAAACACGAGTAGATTTTGCCTTTGTTTTGGTTAACTTGTTTATCAATTAGAGTGTGGAGGGTGTAAATGTGGTCTGTTGTACGATAATTTTTTAGAAATCCAATCTGGCTTCTGCTCAGGACGTTGTGTTCGTCAAGGAAATGATGTAGTCTGCTATTTATAATACTGCAGAGAATTTTCCCCAAGTTGCTGTTAACGCAAATTCCTCTGTAATTATTTGGGTCAAATTTGTCTCCATTTTTATAGATTGGTGTGATCAATCCCTGGTTCCAAATATCGGGGAAAATACCTGCAGTGAGGATAATGTTGAAGAGTTTGAGTATAGCCAATTTGAATTTGTGGTCTGTATATTTGATCATTTCATTTAAAATACCATCAGCACCACAGGCCTTTTTGGGTTGGAGATTGCATAGTTTTTCCAATAATTCTTCTTCTGTAATTGGGGTATCTACAGGATTCTGATAGTCTTTGACTGCTAATTCAAGGATTTGTAATTTTTCTTGTATATCTTTTTGTTCTGGGCTCTTTGTTATATTGCTGTAGAGGTTTGCAAAGTGATTTCTCCACATATCCCCATTTTGGATAGCCAATTCCTCATGATGAGGTTTGTTTAATTTATTCCAATTCTCCCAGAAGTGGTTTGATTCTATGGATTCCTCAATTCCAACCAGCTGATTTCTAATGTGCTGTTCCTTTTTTGTTCTTAGGGTGCGTTTGTATTGCTTCAGTGTTTCCCCATATTGAAGGCGTATATTTTTGTTGTCTGGTTCTCTGTGTTTTTGATTAGATATATTTCTCAATGACTTTCTTAGATTTTTGCAATCATTATCAAACCATTTTTCATTATCTGTTATTTTTGGTTTGCTCTTATGCTTCTTTAGATTAGCCAAGGAGGCTAATTTGTCAAATATAAAGTTTATGTTCCTAACGGCCAAATTTACACCTTCATTGCTGAAGGAGAATGTTAAGGCTAAAAAGTTGTCCAGGAGAGATTGTATTTTTTGGCTACTAATTGCTTTTTGGTAGATGTCTGTACTGTTTGCACTCCATCTATAGGCTTGTTTAGTACCATGTAATTTATTGGGCCGTGATGCTTCATGGTTGGGTTCTGCTCTTCTCAGATACACTGTGATTTTACTGTGGTCTGAGAGAGGTGTTAGTGGGCTGACTGTGAAGGCTCTGAGAGACTCTGGGTTTAGGTCGGTGAGGAAGTAGTCTACAGTGCTGCTGCCAAGGGATGAGCTGTAGGTGTACCTACCAAAAGAGTCTCCTCTCAGCCTGCCATTGACTATGTACAGACCCAGTGTTCGACAGAGCCTCAGGAGCTGTACTCCGTTTTTGTTTTTCACTTTGTCATAGTTGTTTCTGTGGGGGTATGTGGGGAGGGAAAGGTTATTGCTTCCTGGTAGGTGTTTATCCCCATGACTGTTAATAGTGTCTTGTTCTTCTGCTGTTCTAGCATTCAGGTCTCCACAGACCAGTACGTTGCCTTGGGCCTGAAAGTGACTAATTTCCCCCTCTAGAATGGAGAAACTCTCTTCGTTGAAGTAGGGTGACTCTGAGGGGGGAATGTATGTGGCACAGAGGAAGACGTTTTTATCTGTCAAGATAGCCTCCTTGTTGATTTTTAACCAGATAAAGAATTCTCCTGTTTTGATCAATTCGATTGAATTAATTAGTTCAGATTTATACCATATTAACATTCCCCCTGAGTCTCTGCCCTGTTTGATTCCTTTTAATTTAGTGGATGGTATGATTATCTCCCTATAACCTAGTGGACAGCCAGTGGAAACATCACCTCTGCACCATGTTTCCTGTAGTACTACAATATCAACATCATCAATTTCTTTCAGGAAGTCTGGGTTTCTGCTCTTTAGCCCAAAAGCAGAGGACTTCAATCCTTGTAAATTCCAACATGCAACGTAAAAAGACTTCATAACTTTTTTTTCTCTTTCTTTTCTTTACCTTTCAAAATGAGACAAACATTCAGAATCCAAGAAGAACCATTAAAACAGGATTTTTCAATTAAAGTAAACTCTTATTTTGCAAATGTGATTTGTTTATCATTTAAGATAGAATTTGTGTCATGCCACTTGGGTGGATGTAGTGTGAGGATGGTGGTGTTCTTGTGCTCATCTTACCATGACCCTCGGCCTATCACATGTGAGCATAGTAGACTCAGCATTTGTTTAATGTCACTCATTTGGTTGGTGGGGGCTGGGCCAGTTGCTCCTCTCACAGCCTGTGCGTAGCTCTGCCTGCTGGGCTGTGGCTCCTCCAGGTGTGGGTCTGCGGTGGGGAGGAGGGGGGTGGTAGGCCTCATCTGGGTGGCTCTGAAGCTGGGCTGGGGTGGTCTGTGCTGCGCTGGCTGTGGTGGGCATTGAGGTTGGTGGTGCTGTGGTCGTGGCTGGGGGGTCCAGGGTGCTGGTCCGGGGTGTTGTCTCGGTGATCTCGGCGGGGTGGAGATTGCTCCGCTGTTCCTGGGTGGAGAGGTCGGGCTGCGGTTTAAAGCGACGTCCTTGAGAGTCTTGGCAAGGATGGGGACTGTCTCCCTGTACAGGTGAACATGGTCATAGAGACAGTCCAGATCGAGGGTGGGATGGTGGGCCAGGTGTACATTGGGTCGCAGGGCACAGTCCCGGGATAGGCTGGCGTTTATTCTTTGGATTGTGGCAGGGTGGAAGTCCCTCCTCTGTAGAAGGGTTGACACTATGATTCTTGAGTTGGGGAAGATTGCGGAGGCCTTCTCAATCACTCCCCGTAGTGAAGTCGCCACCCTCTCCTGCTGAGCACGCAGGTCGTTGCTTCCGGTATGTATAATTATGTGGCTTGGCGACCCGAGATGGGCCTTATCAAGCAGCTCCATGGCACTCTGCGTTGTTGGGCACCACACCTTTCTCGTTTTGTGTCTAGGGAAAAGTTTCTTCTCCTGGACATACTTCCCATTTGAGTCCATTAACAGGACGATGTCAGCCAGTGTTTCTTCTGGACTGGGGGGGGCAGAGTGGGGGCTGGTGGGTGTTGGAGCTGGGGTGTGGCTGGTCTGTGTCGGTGCCACTGTCAGTGGGAGGCTGTTCTGTGGTTTGGGGAGGAGGGGTGCAGCAGCCAGGGCTGGGGAAGTCTGGCTGGTTGAGCTGGGCTCCTCTGCTGTGTGAGGGCAGGTCATAGGGTGGTGATCTAGCTGCTCCTGCAGCCTGTCCTCTGCTCTCTTTCTCTCCTGCAGCTCCTCTCTTAGTGTGGTCAGCTCCTTATTGCTGCTCTGCCTGTCTTTTTGGAGCTCTCTCACCTCCTGTGTTAGATCAGCCAGCTCTCTCTTGAGTCCGTCTCTCTCTTGCTGAACCTCTTTCAGCTGTGTTGCAAGGCTGCTGTCCTGCTCTGTCCTCACCTTGGTTAGGAGCTCCTCTAAGGTGTGGTTGTCTGGTTGCTGCTTGCTCACGCTCTCCCTGAGCAGGACCACCTCCCCCTCCAGTTTGGTGAACTCATCCCTCATGGCAGCCATGGTGGTGAGGAGGGCCTGAGCCTGCTCTGCACTGAGGGGGTCGCTCTCCTCCTGTGGCGTGTCCTCCACTATGGTGGGAAGAGAGGTGCTGGATGTGCCTTTTTGGGTGGGGAGGGTAGGGGTGAGGGTGGTGCTGGTGGAGTTTGTCTTGTGGGAGGGCATGTCACTGGTGGTGTTCTTCTCTCTCTCCGCTCTCTCCTTAATGGTCTGAAAGTCTGTTTCAAACAGCCTGATGTTACCTTGCACCATGACAGTCCCAGTCTTGTAGAGGTTGATTGTTATCATGGTGCTGTCAGGGTCGTCTGTCTCTTTGATTTTCAGCTTCCACCCATTACAGATTCCCTCTTTCTTTATGCATGGGTAGTGAGAGCAGACTGCTGAGCGCCATGCATTTGGCTGGTCAGTGAGAAAGATGAGATTACTCACGTCACCGTTTTTGTAGAGGTCTGCAAAAAGGGTTTCTGGCCTCTCCTTTAGTAGTTTCTGTTTGAAAGCTTTCCTCATTGTGTCATTTTTTGCCTTTTTTGGGTAGAAAATGGATTCTGCGCTGAGGGGGAGTGGGGACATGGTGTCTGTGCGCTCTGCTACTACCGCTGCTGCTGCGCTGTTCTGCTGCCCCGTTGCCATGGCAACCGATTTGTTCGTCTGCTGTTCGCGCTACTTTAGTTCAAAAAACAGCAAAAAGAGTGAAAAATCCTCACACAAAAAACTGAAGATATGTTTACCGTTAGTCCGTGCTCCTTTTTGGTTTTCTCACTCAGTTTGGTCGTTTGATGTAGTTGTATTAACTGCCCTTGCTAGGTTTGTTCTAGCTCGTTTCTTCTGGCTAGCTTGTTAGTCTGCTGGCTAGGTCTTTGTTGTGTAGCTAGCTAGCTAGACTCAAAACGTCTTAACTTGAGGCGCAAAGTTACTTTTTTTTCTATTCTGAATGAATAGAGTTGTTGTTCATCACTTCTTGTCTGGAATTCTTCTTCGATTAGAGTGTTTATCTCATTCTAAAAACCAAAAAAAATCAAATATATCAGGAGCTCATGTTGAGCATGACTCTCTCTCTCTCTCTCTCTCTCTCTCTCTCTCTCTGTCTCTCTCTCTCTCTCTCTCTCTCTCTCTCTCTCTCTCTCTCTCTCTCTCTCTGTCTATCAACAGTTACGACCCGATCTTCCCCTTCTTTTCCTCCAGCAGTATTGACCGTTCATTGGCCACGACGTTTCAGTATTCAATTGGTCACTGTCACCATGCAGTGTGCTGGACCGATGTGGCCAGTCCAGTGGGAATCAGGGTCAGATCAATATATCTGAATCCTCTTAGTTTGTGTCAAGCAGACAAATGATGTCGGAGAAGTGCGAGTTTGGAGACGTATTGATGCCAGTTTTTTTCACTCTGTGTGTCCTCAAGGTGGTATGCAGACACAAGCGTGCACACGCACACACAAACACCTTCACAAACTCACACAGACACACACTCTCACACAAACACACACACACACTCAGAATGAGGGACAGAACGAGGGACAGAACGAGGGACAGAACGAGGGATAGAATGAGGGACAAAATGGGAGACAGAATGAGGGACAGAACGAGGGACAGAACGAGGGATAGAATGAGGGACAAAATGGGAGACAGAATGAGGGACAGAACGAGGGACAGAACGAGGGATAGAATGAGGGACAAAATGGGAGACAGAATGAGGGACAGAACGAGGGACAGAACGAGGGATAGAATGAGGGACAAAATGGGAGACAGAATGAGGGACAGAACGAGGGACAGAACGAGGGATAGAATGAGGGACAAAATGGGAGACAGAATGAGGGACAGAACGAGGGACAGAACGAGGGACAGAAAAAGAGACAGAACAAGGTATAGTACGAGGGACAAAAAAAGAGACAGAACAAGGTATAGTACGAGGGACAAAATGGGAGACAGAATGAGGGACAGAACGAGGGACAGAAAAAGAGACAGAACAAGGTATAGTACGAGGGACAAAATGGGAGACAGAATGAGGGACAGAATGGGGGACAGAATGGGGGACAGAATGAGGGACAGAATGGGGGACAGAATGGGGGACAGAATGAGGGACAGAATGGGGGACAGAATGGGGGACAGAATGGGAGACAGAATGATGGCCAGAATGGGGGACAGAATGATGGACAGAATGATGGACAGAATGGGGGACAGAATGGGGGACAGAATGATGGACAGAATGATGGACAGAATGATGGACAGAATGGGAGACAGAATGATGGACAGAATGGGGGACAGAATGGGGGACAGAATGATGGACAGAATGATGGACAGAATGGGGGACAGAATGGGGGACAGAATGATGGACAGAATGATGGACAGAATGGGAGACAGAATGATGGACAGAACACAATCATTATTTGTATTTGTTTCAATTAATATCTAGGAAGAGGATAATATCTAGGAGGAGGATAATATCTAGGAGGAGAGGAGGATAATATCTAGGAGGAGGATAATATCTAGGAGGAGGATAATATCTAGGAGGAGAGGAGGATAATATCTAGGAGGAGGATAATATCTAGGAGGAGGATAATATCTAGGAGGAGGATAATATCTAGGAGGAGGATAATATCTAGGAGGAGAGGAGGATAATATCTAGGAGGAGAGGAGGATAATATCTAGGAGGAGAGGAGGATAATATCTAGGAGGAGAGGAGGATAATATCTAGGAGGAGAGGAGGATAATATCTAGGAGGAGAGGAGGATAATATCTAGGAGGAGAGGAGGATAATATCTAGGAGGAGAGGGGGATAATATCTAGGAGGAGAGGGGGATAATATCTAGGAGGAGAGGGGGATAATATCTAGGAGGAGAGGAGGATAATATCTAGGAGGAGAGGAGGATAATATATAGGAGGAGAGGAGGATAATATCTAGGAGGAGAGGAGGATAATATCTAGGAAGAGGATAATATCTAGGAGGAGAGGAGGATAATATCTAGGAGGAGAGGAGGATAATATCTAGGAGGAGGATAATATCTAGGAGGAGAGGAGGATAATATCTAGGAGGAGAGGAGGAAAATATCTAGAAGGAGGATAATATCTAGGAGGAGGATAATATCTAGGAGGAGAGGAGGATAATATCTAGGAGGAGGATAATATCTAGGAGGAGGATAACATCTAGGAGGAGAGGAGGATAATATCTAGGAGGAGAGGAGGATAATATCTAGGAGGAGAGGAGGATAATATCTAGGAGGAGGATAATATCTAGGAGGAGAGGAGGATAATATCTAGGAGGAGGATAATATCTAGGAGGAGAGGAGGATAATATCTAGGAGGAGAGGAGGATAATATCTAGGAGGAGGATAATATCTAGGAGGAGAGGAGGATAATATCTAGGAGGAGAGGAGGATAATATCTAGGAGGAGGATAATATCTAGGAGGAGGATAATATCTAGGAGGAGAGGAGGATAATATCTAGGAGGAGGATAATATCTAGGAGGAGGATAATATCTAGGAGGAGGATAATATCTAGGAGGAGAGGAGGATAATATCTAGGAGGAGAGGAGGATAATATCTAGGAGGAGGATAATATCTAGGAGGAGGATAATATCTAGGAGGAGAGGAGGATAATATCTAGGAGGAGAGGAGGATAATATCTAGGAGGAGAGGAGGATAATATCTAGGAGGAGGATAATATCTAGGAGGAGAGGAGGATAATATCTAGGAGGAGAGGAGGATAATATCTAGGAGGAGAGGAGGATAATATCTAGGAGGAGGATAATATCTAGGAGGAGAGGAGGACAATATCTAGGAGGAGGATAATATCTAGGAGGAGGATAATATCTAGGAGGAGAGGAGGATAATATATAGGAGGAGGATAATATCTAGGAGGAGAGGAGGATAATATCTAGGAGGAGGATAATATCTAGGAGGAGAGGATGATAATATCTAGGAGGAGGATAATATCTAGGAAGAGAGGAGGATAATATATAGGAGGAGGATAATATCTAGGAGGAGAGGAGGATAATATCTAGGAGGAGGATAATATCTAGGAGGAGATGAGGATAATATCTAGGAGGAGGATAATATCTAGGAGGAGGATAATATCTAGGAGGAGAGGAGGATAATATCTAGGAGGAGAGGAGGAAAATATCTAGAAGGAGGATAATATCTAGGAGGAGGATAATATCTAGGAGGAGAGGAGGATAATATCTAGGAGGAGGATAATATCTAGGAGGAGGATAACATCTAGGAGGAGAGGAGGATAATATCTAGGAGGAGAGGAGGATAATATCTAGGAGGAGAGGAGGATAATATCTAGGAGGAGGATAATATCTAGGAGGAGAGGAGGATAATATCTAGGAGGAGGATAATATCTAGGAGGAGAGGAGGATAATATCTAGGAGGAGAGGAGGATAATATCTAGGAGGAGGATAATATCTAGGAGGAGAGGAGGATAATATCTAGGAGGAGAGGAGGATAATATCTAGGAGGAGGATAATATCTAGGAGGAGGATAATATCTAGGAGGAGAGGAGGATAATATCTAGGAGGAGGATAATATCTAGGAGGAGGATAATATCTAGGAGGAGGATAATATCTAGGAGGAGAGGAGGATAATATCTAGGAGGAGAGGAGGATAATATCTAGGAGGAGGATAATATCTAGGAGGAGGATAATATCTAGGAGGAGAGGAGGATAATATCTAGGAGGAGAGGAGGATAATATCTAGGAGGAGAGGAGGATAATATCTAGGAGGAGGATAATATCTAGGAGGAGAGGAGGATAATATCTAGGAGGAGAGGAGGATAATATCTAGGAGGAGAGGAGGATAATATCTAGGAGGAGGATAATATCTAGGAGGAGAGGAGGATAATATCTAGGAGGAGGATAATATCTAGGAGGAGAGGAGGATAATATCTAGGAAGAGAGGAGGATAATATCTAAGAGGAGAGGAGGATAATATCTAGGAGGAGGATAATATCTAGGAGGAGAGGAGGATAATATCTAGGAGGAGGATAATATCTAGGAGGAGAGGAGGATAATATCTAGGAAGAGAGGAGGATAATATCTAGGAGGAGAGGAGGATAATATCTAGGAGGAGGATAATATCTAGGAGGAGGATAATATCTAGGAGGAGAGGAGGATAATATCTAGGAGGAGGATAATATCTAGGAGGAGGATAATATCTAGGAGGAGAGGAGGATAATATCTAGGAGGAGGATAATATCTAGGAGGAGGATAATATCTAGGAGGAGGATAATATCTAGGAGGAGGATAATATCTAGGAGGAGATGAGGATAATATCTAGGAGGAGAGGAGGATAATATCTAGGAGGAGAGGGGGATAATATCTAGGAGGAGAGGGGGATAATATCTAGGAGGAGAGGAGGATAATATCTAGGAGGAGAGGAGGATAATATCTAGGAGGAGAGGAGGATAATATCTAGGAGGAGAGGGGGATAATATCTAGGAGGAGAGGGGGATAATATCTAGGAGGAGAGGAGGATAATATCTAGGAGGAGAGGAGGATAATATCTAGGAGGAGAGGAGGATAATATCTAGGAGGAGAGGAGGATAATATCTAGGAGGAGAGGAGGATAATATCTAGGAGGAGGATAATATCTAGGAGGAGGATAATATCTAGGAGGAGAGGAGGATAATATCTAGGAGGAGGATAATATCTAGGAGGAGAGGAGGATAATATCTAGGAGGAGAGGAGGATAATATCTAGAAGGAGGATAATATCTAGGAGGAGGATAATATCTAGGAGGAGAGGAGGATAATATCTAGGAGGAGGATAATATCTAGGAGGAGGATAACATCTAGGAGGAGAGGAGGATAATATCTAGGAGGAGAGGAGGATAATATCTAGGAGGAGAGGAGGATAATATCTAGGAGGAGGATAATATCTAGGAGGAGAGGAGGATAATATCTAGGAGGAGGATAATATCTAGGAGGAGAGGAGGATAATATCTAGGAGGAGAGGAGGATAATATCTAGGAGGAGGATAATATCTAGGAGGAGGATAATATCTAGGAGGAGAGAGGACAATATCTGGAGGAGGGATAATATCTAGGAGGAGGATAATATCTAGGAGGAGAGGAGGATAATATCTAGGAGGAGGATAATATCTAGGAGGAGGATAATATCTAGGAGGAGGATAATATCTAGGAGGAGAGGAGGATAATATCTAGGAGGAGAGGAGGATAATATCTAGGAGGAGGATAATATCTAGGAGGAGGATAATATCTAGGAGGAGAGGAGGATAATATCTAGGAGGAGAGGAGGATAATATCTAGGAGGCGAGGAGGATAATATCTAGGAGGAGGATAATATCTAGGAGGAGAGGAGGATAATATCTAGGAGGAGAGGAGGATAATATCTAGGAGGAGAGGAGGATAATATCTAGGAGGAGGATAATATCTAGGAGGAGAGGAGGACAATATCTAGGAGGAGGATAATATCTAGGAGAGGAGAATATCTAGGAGGAGAGGAGGATAATATATAGGATGGAGGATAATATCTAGGAGGGGAGGAGGATAATATCTAGGGAGGATAATATCTAAGGAGAGGATGATAATATCTAGGAGGAGGATAATATCTAGGAAGAGAGGAGGATAATATATAGGAGGAGGATAATATCTAGGAGGAGAGGAGGATAATATTTAGGAGGAGGATAATATCTAGGAGGAGATGAGGATAATATCTAGGAGGAGGATAATATCTAGGAGGAGGATAATATCTAGGAGGAGGATAATAT
>NW_024058620.1:7500-37500 GCF_016432855.1 Salvelinus namaycush
GTAGTGTCTATCTACAGTGTGGGAAGTGTAGTGTAGTGTCTATCTACAGTGTGGGAAGTGTAGTGTAGTGTCTATCTACAGTGTGGGAAGTGTAGTGTAGTGTCTATCTACAGTATGGGAAGTGTAGTGTAGTGTCTATCTCCAGTATGGGAAGTGTAGTGTAGTGTCTATCTACAGTATGGGAAGTGTAGTGTAGTGTCTATCTACAGTGTGGGAAGTGTAGTGTAGTGTCTATCTACAGTATGGGAAGTGTAGTGTAGTGGCTGCATGGCAGGCTGGGAATTCTAATACCATGTTGTAAAAATAAAGTAATGGAAAGACAGCATAAGGTTATTCAGAAATGAGAGAGAGGGAAGGATAAAGAGAGAGAGAGAGAGAGAGAGAGAGAGAGAGAGAGAGAGAGAGAGAGAGAGAGAGAGAGAGAGAGAGAGAGAGAGAGAGAGACAGAGAGAGAGACAGAGAGAGAGAGAGAGAGACAGACAGACAGACAGACAGACAGACAGACAGACAGACAGACAGACAGACAGACAGACAGACAGACAGACAGACAGACAGAGAGAGAGAGAGAGAGAGAGAGAGAGAGAGAGAGAGAGAGAGAGAGAGAGCGAGAGCGAGAGAGGGAAAGGGAGAGGGAGAGCGAGAGGGAGAGAGGGAAAGGGGAGAGGGAGAGCGAGAGGGAGAGCGAGAGGGAGAGAGGGAGAGAGGGAGAGCGAGAGGGAGAGAGGGAGAGAGGGAGAGCGAGAGGGAGAGGGAGAGAGAGAGAGAGAGGGAGAGAGAGAGAGCGTGTGTGTGTCTCTGTGTGTGTAGATCATTATAGAGCCACCTACACTACCGTGTGATTAGCATTATACTCAAGGACACTACATGGTAATAACCTTCCATCGACTCACATACATAACGTATGTACACACATGAACACACACACAAACCTCTTCATCGTCCTCTACAATGATCAGCCATCACCTCTACCACTCTGACCAGCAACATAAGAGGCTGAGCCCAGGTAACTAGGTGACCAGGAAACCAGGTAACTAGGTCACCAGGTAACTAGGTAAACAGGTAGCCAGGTAACTAGGTAGCCAGGTAACCTGGTAGCCAGGTAACCAGGTAGCCAGGTGACCAGGTAGCCAGGTAACTAGGTAGCCAGGTGACCAGGTAGCCAGGTAACTAGGTAGCCAGGTGACCAGGTAACCAGGTAGCCAGGTGACCAGGTAGCCAGGTAACTAGGTAGCCAGGTGACCAGGTGACCAGGTAACCAGGTAGCCAGGTAGCCAGGTAACTAGGTAGCCAGGTGACCAGGTAGCCAGGTAACTAGGTAGCCAGGTGACCAGGTAGCCAGGTAACTAGGTAGCCAGGTGAACAGGTAGCCAGGTAACTAGGTAGCCAGGTGACCAGGTAACCAGGTAGCCAGGTGACCAGGTAGCCAGGTAACTAGGTAGCCAGGTGACCAGGTGACCAGGTAGCCAGGTAGCCAGGTAGCCAGGTAACTAGGTAGCCAGGTGACCAGGTAGCCAGGTAACTAGGTAGCCAGGTAACATGTAACTAGGTAACCAAACCTCCCTGACCTCCATTTGACCTCCATTTGACATCCATTTGACCTCCATTTGATTGCCCTATATGCCCTGGCACTACATGGGGAATAGGATGGAGTTGATATGTTACTGATCGTCTAGAGATAGTAGGCAGAGCATCTTCAGATGGACTATCCATATAAAGTGTTACATTGGTTTGGTACGCAGTCCATGTCACACTCTCTGAGATGGCATCACCACAGTGCCATGTCACACTCTCTGAGATGGCATCACCACAGTGCCATGTCACACTATCTGAGGTGGCATCACCACAGTGCCATGTCACACTATCTGAGATGGCATCACCACAGTGCCATTTCACACTATCTGAGATGGCATCACCACAGTGCCATGTCACACTATCTGAGATGGCATCCCCACAGTGCCATGTCACACTATCTGAGATGGCATCACCACAGTGCCATGTCACACTATCTGAGATGGCATCACCACAGTGCCATGTCACACTATCTGAGATGGCATCACCACAGTGCCATGTCACACTATCTGAGGTGGCATCACCACAGTGCCATGCTACACTATCTGAGATGGCATCACCACAGTGCCATGTCACACTCTCTGAGATGGCATCACCACAGTGCCATAACATGCTAATATATTCCTGCTTAGATTGACACAGGGATCGATCTGCAACAAATTCAACAGAGAAACTGTTTTATAAGGGAGAGGGGTGGGGGAACAGAGGAGCGAGAGAAAGAGAGGAACTAAGTTAGAGAGGGAAGGGGAGAGAAGGAAAGCGAGAGAGAGAAAGACAGAGAGAGAGAGACACACAGAGAGAGAGAGAGACACAGAGAGAGAGAGAGAGACACACAGAGAGCGAGAGAGAGAGACAGCCTCATGCGGTTCCTCTGGGCATTTCTGTTGAAACAACCTAAAAGGTTACAGCAGTTGATTTGTGATGTTATATTCTGGAGCAGCGTCTCTCCCTCTCTCCCTCTCTCCCTCTCTCCCTCTCTCCCTCCCTCCCTCTCCCTCTCCCTCTCTCCCTCCCTCTCTCCCTCCCTCCCTCCCTCAGGAAGAAGTTTGGCCGCTGCTGTCCACCAACTTTGATAGATATCCACACCCACACAGTAGAGGTTGGACACTAAAGTTAAAATGACCGACACCGACCGTACCGATCACTTACCACCGACCGTACCGATCACTTACCACCGACCGTACCGATCACTTACCACCGACCGTACCGATCACTTACCACCGACCGTACCGATCACTTACCACCGACCGTACCGATCACTTACCACCGACCGTACCGATCACTTACCACCGACCGTACCGATCACTTACCACCGACCGTACCGATCACTTACCACCGACCGTACCGATCACTTACCACCGACCGTACCGATCACTTACCACTGACCGTACCGATCACTTACCACAGGCATTAAGCTGATATCCTTCATTACGATAAGTAGCCTTTACTAGAGAAAAGTTTGAAATGAAAGAAGTCTGCTAATATGGGAGAAAATTAACAAATAGATACATCCATCAAACTAGTAGAAGAAGTTTAAAGGAACATTAATAAATACCCTGGTGCACATTAATGTTATAAACCTATCGTTCCATTTATCGTTATAGCATCCATTCATTCATGTAATATATCCCAATATGGATTTTTTTTCTCCCATATCGCCCAGCTCTAGCACATAGTCAGGCTGTGAATATCACGCCTCACCTTGGACCAATCAGACCGTCACACAATCATAACCTTGACCAATCAAAAAACAACACTTTGCCGTAGGCTTGGGCAGTATACAGTTTATACCTTCTACCCCGGGGGGTATTTGGAAAACAGCCTCGGATGGTTTTTCCAATACCGTCAAAACATTTTGCTTAAAATGTATCTTTCATTTTACCACAGAAAAGTAGGCTGGCTACAATGAGAAAAGGACCGGAGAAATGTAGCTGTCTGCTGATGGAATGATGGAGAAAAGTAGTGTAGCTCCACATCAGTCAGAACGCTGTCTGTCTGCAGATGGAATGATGGAGAAAAGTAGTGTAGCTCCACATCAGTCAGAACGCTGTCTGTCTGCAGATGGAATGATGGAGAAAAGTAGTGTAGCTCCACATCAGTCAGAACGCTGTCTGTCTGCAGATAGAATGATGGAGAAAAGTAGTGTAGCTCCACATCAGTCAGAACGCTGTCTGTCTGCAGATGGAATGATGGAGAAAAGTAGTGTAGCTCCACATCAGTCAGAACGCTGTCTGTCTGCAGATGGAATGATGGAGAAAAGTAGTGTAGCTCCACATCAGTCAGAACGCTGTCTGTCTGCAGATGGAATGATGGAGAAAAGTAGTGTAGCTCCACATCAGTCAGAACGCTGTCTGTCTGCAGATGGAATGATGGAGAAAAGTAGTGTAGCTCCACATCAGTCAGAACGCTGTCTGTCTGCAGATGGAATGATGGAGAAAAGTAGTGTAGCTCCACATCAGTCAGAACGCTGTCTGCTGATGGAATGATGGAGAAAAGTAGTGTAGCTCCACATCAGTCAGAACGCTGTCTGTCTGCTGATGGAATGATGGAGAAAAGTAGTGCAGCTCCACATCAGTCAGAACGCTGTCTGTCTGCTGATGGAATGATGGAGAAAAGTAGTGTAGCTCCACATCAGTCAGAACGCTGTCTGTCTGCTGATGGAATGATGGAGAAAAGTAGTGTAGCTCCACATCAGTCAGAACGCTGTCTGTCTGCTGATGGAATGATGGAGAAAAGTAGTGTAGCTCCACATCAGTCAGAACGCTGTCTGTCTGCTGATGGAATGATGGAGAAAAGTAGTGTAGCTCCACATCAGTCAGAACGCTGTCTGCAGATGGAATGATGGAAAAAAAGTAGTGTAGCTCCACATCAGTCAGAACGCTGTCTACAGATGGAATGATGGAGAAAAGTACCGTAGCTCCACATCAGTCAGAACGCTGTCTGTCTGCTGATGGAATGATGGAGAAAAGTAGTGTAGCTCCACATCAGTCAGAACGCTGTCTGCTGATGGAATGATGGAGAAAAGTAGTGTAGCTCCACATCAGTCAGAACGCTGTCTGTCTGCTGATGGAATGATGGAGAAAAGTAGTGTAGCTCCACATCAGTCAGAACGCTGTCTGCTGATGGAATGATGGAGAAAAGTAGTGTAGCTCCACATCAGTCAGAACGCTGTCTACAGATGGAATGATGGAGAAAAGTAGTGTAGCTCCATATCAGTCAGAACGCTGTCTGTCTGCTGATGGAATGATGGAGAAAAGTAGTGCAGCTCCACATCAGTCAGAACGCTGTCTGCTGATGGAATGATGGAGAAAAGTAGTGTAGCTCCACATCAGTCAGAACGCTGTCTGCCGATGGAATGATGGAGAAAAGTACCGTAGCTCCACATCAGTCAGAACGCTGTCTGTCTGCTGATGGAATGATGGAGAAAAGTAGTGTAGCTCCACATCAGTCAGAACGCTGTCTGCAGATGGAATGATGGAGAAAAGTAGTGTAGCTCCACATCAGTCAGAACGCTGTCTGCTGATGGAATGATGGAGAAAAGTACCGTAGCTCCACATCAGTCAGAACGCTGTCTGTCTGCTGATGGAATGATGGAGAAAAGTAGTGTAGCTCCACATCAGTCAGAACGCTGTCTGCAGATGGAATGATGGAGAAAAGTACCGTAGCTCCACATCAGTCAGAACGCTGTCTGTCTGCTGATGGAATGATGGAGAAAAGTAGTGTAGCTCCACATCAGTCAGAACGCTGTCTGCAGATGGAATGATGGAGAAAAGTAGTGTAGCTCCACATCAGTCAGAACGCTGTCTGCTGATGGAATGATGGAGAAAAGTAGTGTAGCTCCACATCAGTCAGAACGCTGTCTGCTGATGGAATGATGGAGAAAAGTAGTGTAGCTCCACATCAGTCAGAACGCTGTCTGCAGATGGAATGATGGAGAAAAGTAGTGTAGCTCCACATCAGTCAGAACGCTGTCTGCAGATGGAATGATGGAGAAAAGTAGTGTAGCTCCACGTCAGTCAGAACGCTGTCTGTCTGCTGATGGAATGATGGAGAAAAGTAGTGTAGTTCCATGTCAGTCAGAACGCTGTCTGCTGATGGAATGATGGAGAAAAGTAGTGCAGCTCCATGTCAGTCAGAACGCTGTCTGTCTGCAGATGGAATGATGGAGAAAAGTAGTGTAGCTCCACATCAGTCAGAACGCTGTCTGTCTGCAGATGGAATGATGGAGAAAAGTAGTGTAGCTCCACATCAGTCAGAACGCTGTCTGCTGATGGAATGATGGAGAAAAGTAGTGTAGCTCCACATCAGTCAGAACGCTGTCTGTCTGCAGATGGAATGATGGAGAAAAGTAGTGTAGCTCCACATCAGTCAGAACGCTGTCTACTGATGGAATGATGGAGAAAAGTAGTGTAGCTCCACATCAGTCAGAACGCTGTCTGTCTGCAGATGGAATGATGGAGAAAAGTAGTGTAGCTCCATGTCAGTCAGAACGCTGTCTGCTGATGGAATGATGGAGAAAAGTAGTGTAGCTCCATGTCAGTCAGAACGCTGTCTGCAGATGGAATGATGGAGAAAAGTAGTGTAGCTCCACGTCAGTCAGAACGCTGTCTGTCTGCAGATGGAATGATGGAGAAAAGTAGTGTAGCTCCACATCAGTCAGAACGCTGTCTGCTGATGGAATGATGGAGAAAAGTAGTGTAGCTCCACATCAGTCAGAACGCTGTCTGTCTGCTGATGGAATGATGGAGAAAAGTAGTGTAGCTCCACATCAGTCAGAACGCTGTCTGTCTGCTGATGGAATGATGGAGAAAAGTAGTGTAGCTCCACATCAGTCAGAACGCTGTCTGCTGATGGAATGATGGAGAAAAGTAGTGTAGCTCCACATCAGTCAGAACGCTGTCTACAGATGGAATGATGGAGAAAAGTAGTGTAGCTCCACATCAGTCAGAACGCTGTCTGTCTGCTGATGGAATGATGGAGAAAAGTAGTGTAGCTCCACATCAGTCAGAACGCTGTCTGCTGATGGAATGATGGAGAAAAGTAGTGTAGCTCCACATCAGTCAGAACGCTGTCTGCTGATGGAATGATGGAGAAAAGTAGTGTAGCTCCACATCAGTCAGAACGCTGTCTGTCTGCTGATGGAATGATGGAGAAAAGTAGTGTAGCTCCACATCAGTCAGAACGCTGTCTGTCTGCTGATGGAATGATGGAGAAAAGTAGTGTAGCTCCACATCAGTCAGAACGCTGTCTGTCTGCTGATGGAATGATGGAGAAAAGTAGTGTAGCTCCACATCAGTCAGAACGCTGTCTGCTGATGGAATGATGGAGAAAAGTAGTGTAGCTCCACATCAGTCAGAACGCTGTCTACAGATGGAATGATGGAGAAAAGTAGTGTAGCTCCACATCAGTCAGAACGCTGTCTGTCTGCTGATGGAATGATGGAGAAAAGTAGTGTAGCTCCACATCAGTCAGAACGCTGTCTGCTGATGGAATGATGGAGAAAAGTAGTTTAGCTCCACATCAGTCAGAACGCTGTCTTCAGATGGAATGATGGAGAAAAGTACCGTAGCTCCACATCAGTCAGAACGCTGTCTGTCTGCTGATGGAATGATGGAGAAAAGTAGTGTAGCTCCACATCAGTCAGAACGCTGTCTGCAGATGGAATGATGGAGAAAAGTAGTGTAGCTCCACATCAGTCAGAACGCTGTCTGCTGATGGAATGATGGAGAAAAGTACCGTAGCTCCACATCAGTCAGAACGCTGTCTGTCTGCTGATGGAATGATGGAGAAAAGTAGTGTAGCTCCACATCAGTCAGAACGCTGTCTGCAGATGGAATGATGGAGAAAAGTACCGTAGCTCCACATCAGTCAGAACGCTGTCTGTCTGCTGATGGAATGATGGAGAAAAGTAGTGTAGCTCCACATCAGTCAGAACGCTGTCTGCAGATGGAATGATGGAGAAAAGTAGTGTAGCTCCACATCAGTCAGAACGCTGTCTGCTGATGGAATGATGGAGAAAAGTAGTGTAGCTCCACATCAGTCAGAACGCTGTCTGCTGATGGAATGATGGAGAAAAGTAGTGTAGCTCCACATCAGTCAGAACGCTGTCTGCAGATGGAATGATGGAGAAAAGTAGTGTAGCTCCACATCAGTCAGAACGCTGTCTGCTGATGGAATGATGGAGAAAAGTAGTGTAGCTCCACGTCAGTCAGAACGCTGTCTGCTGATGGAATGATGGAGAAAAGTAGTGTAGCTCCACATCAGTCAGAAGTCTGTCTGTCTGCAGATGGAATGATGGAGAAAAGTAGTGTAGCTCCACATCAGTCAGAATGCTGTCTGTCTGCAGATGGAATGATGGAGAAAAGTAGTGTAGCTCCACATCAGTCAGAACGCTGTCTGCTGATGGAATGATGGAGAAAAGTAGTGTAGCTCCACATCAGTCAGAACGCTGTCTGTCTGCAGATGGAATGATGGAGAAAAGTAGTGTAGCTCCACATCAGTCAGAACGCTGTCTACTGATGGAATGATGGAGAAAAGTAGTGTAGCTCCACATCAGTCAGAACGCTGTCTGTCTGCAGATGGAATGATGGAGAAAAGTAGTGTAGCTCCACATCAGTCAGAACGCTGTCTGCTGATGGAATGATGGAGAAAAGTAGTGTAGCTCCACGTCAGTCAGAACGCTGTCTACTGATGGAATGATGGAGAAAAGTAGTGTAGCTCCACGTCAGTCAGAACGCTGTCTGTCTGCAGATGGAATGATGGAGAAAAGTAGTGTAGCTCCACATCAGTCAGAACGCTGTCTGCTGATGGAATGATGGAGAAAAGTAGTGTAGCTCCACATCAGTCAGAACGCTGTCTGCAGATGGAATGATGGAGAAAAGTAGTGTAGCTCCACATCAGTCAGAACGCTGTCTGTCTGCTGATGGAATGATGGAGAAAAGTAGTGCAGCTCCACATCAGTCAGAACGCTGTCTGCAGATGGAATGATGGAGAAAAGTAGTGTAGCTCCACATCAGTCAGAACGCTGTCTGCTGATGGAATGATGGAGAAAAGTAGTGTAGCTCCACATCAGTCAGAACGCTGTCTGTCTGCTGATGGAATGATGGAGAAAAGTAGTGTAGCTCCACATCAGTCAGAACGCTGTCTGTCTGCAGATGGAATGATGGAGAAAAGTAGTGTAGCTCCACATCAGTCAGAACGCTGTCTGTCTGCTGATGGAATGATGGAGAAAAGTAGTGTAGCTCCACATCAGTCAGAACGCTGTCTGCAGATGGAATGATGGAGAAAAGTAGTGTAGCTCCACATCAGTCAGAACGCTGTCTGTCTGCTGATGGAATGATGGAGAAAAGTAGTGCAGCTCCACATCAGTCAGAACGCTGTCTACAGATGGAATGATGGAGAAAAGTAGTGTAGCTCCACATCAGTCAGAACGCTGTCTGCTGATGGAATGATGGAGAAAAGTAGTGGAGCTCCACATCAGTCAGAACGCTGTCTGTCTGCTGATGGAATGATGGAGAAAAGTAGTGTAGCTCCACATCAGTCAGAACGCTGTCTGTCTGCAGATGGAATGATGGAGAAAAGTAGTGTAGCTCCACATCAGTCAGAACGCTGTCTGCAGATGGAATGATGGAGAAAAGTAGTGTAGCTCCACATCAGTCAGAACGCTGTCTGTCTGCTGATGGAATGATGGAGAAAAGTAGTGTAGCTCCACATCAGTCAGAACGCTGTCTGCAGATGGAATGATGGAGAAAAGTAGTGTAGCTCCACATCAGTCAGAACGCTGTCTGCAGATGGAATGATGGAGAAAAGTAGTGTAGCTCCACATCAGTCAGAACGCTGTCTGCAGATGGAATGATGGAGAAAAGTAGTGTAGCTCCACATCAGTCAGAACGCTGTCTGTCTGCAGATGGAATGATGGAGAAAAGTAGTGTAGCTCCACATCAGTCAGAACGCTGTCTGCAGATGGAATGATGGAGAAAAGTAGTGTAGCTCCACATCAGTCAGAACGCTGTCTGCAGATGGAATGCCCAGCGTTGTGAATTGTCATCGGAGTGGAGAAGTGCAGCTGACTGACAACATTAGTCTGATGGCGAACAGACATTACAGAAACAGATTTCTTACGCATTTTTCTTGTTTTAAAATAAAAATATGCATTCTGTTATCGCGACCCCGATGTTTAATAACTTACAAGTTATCGAAGTAAGAGGCTGAATTAATAAGGTGACAAGGGCATCATGTTGTGTTAGCTTTCTGCTGTGTTAGCATCATGTTGTGTTAGCTTTCTGCTGTGTTAGCTTTCTGCTGTGTTAGCTTTCTGCTGTGTTAGCATCATGTTGTGTTAGCTTTCTGCTGTGTTAGCTTTCTGCTGTGTTAGCTTTCTGCTGTGTTAGCATCATGTTGTGTTAGCTTTCTGCTGTGTTTGAGAAGTCAAAGCCCATTGGATAAGTTATCTGTACAGCTTCTACTGCTTGATTTCCACTGGTTGTTTCTCCTCTGTTGAATGCTGGCTGGTATAACGCAACTGAATGCTGGCTGGTATAACTCAACTGACTGGCTCCATGCTGGCTGGTGTAACTCAACTGACTGGCTGAATGCTGGCTGGCTGGTATAACTCAACTGACTGGCTGAATGCTGGCTGGTATAACTCAACTGACTGGCTGAATGCTGGCTGGTATAACTCAACTGACCTGCTGAATGCTGGCTGGTATAACTGATGTGGAGCTACACTAATGCTGGCTGGTATAACTCAACTGACTGGCTGAATACTGGCTGGAATAACTCAACTGACTGGCTGAATGCTGGCTGGTATAACTCAACTGACTGGCTGAATGCTGGCTGGTATAACTCAACTGACTGGCTGAATGCTGGCTGGTATAACTCAACTGACTGACTGAATGCTGGCTGGTATAACTCAACTGACTGGCTGAATGCTGGCTGGTATAACTCAACTGACTGACTGAATACTGGCTGGTATAACTCAACTGACTGGCTGAATGCTGGCTGGTATAACTCAACTGACTGGCTGAATACTGGCTGGTATAACTCAACTGACTGGCTGAATGCTGGCTGGTATAACTCAACTGACTGGCTGAATGCTGGCTGGCTGGTATAACTCAACTGACTGGCTGAATGCTGGCTGGCTGGTATAACTCAACTGACTGGCTGAATGCTGGCTGGTATAACTCAACTGACTGGCTGAATGCTGGCTGGTATAACTCAACTGACTGGCTGAATGCTGGCTGGTATAACTCAACTGACTGGCTGAATGCTGGCTGGTATAACTCAACTGACTGGCTGAATGCTGGCTGGTATAACAACTGACTGGCTGAATGCTGGCTGGCCGGTACAACTCAACTGACTGGCTGAATGCTGGCTGGTATAACTCAACTGACTGGCTGAATGCTGGCCGGTACAACTCAACTGACTGGCTGAATGCTGGCTGGTATAACTCAACTGACTGGCTGAATGCTGGCTGGTATAACTCAACTGACTGGCTGAATGCTGGCTGGCTTGTGTCTGATCTTGGGGAAGAGGAGTTTCATATTTCATATTATATTACATTACAGTTGATTTAAGACATTGTTTATAATGTTAATGCCTTTTCTTCAGTTTTTTTGCTGCTCTCTTTGTACGCTGGTCAAACTGGGTTTGGCTTGGTGTACTATATTGTGTTTTGGATGGATGGCTTCAGGGCATGTCTTTAAATGGAGAAGTTAGGGGAGAAGATTGGATAGGAGAGGAGAGGAGAGGAGAGGAGAGGAGAGGAGAGGAGAGGAGAGGAGAGGAGAGGAGAGGAGAGGAGGGGATAGGAGAGGAGAGGAGAAGAGGGGAGAGGAGAGAAGAGGGGATAGGAGAGGAGAGGAGAAGAGGGGAGAGGAGAGAAGAGGGGATAGGCGAGGAGAGGAGGAGAGGGAATAGGAGAAGAGACGAGAGAAGAGGATTAACCTCCACATCTCTCTGTGCTGTTTGAGAACGGCTCTTTGGAACGAATCGATGCGTCTCCCTACAAGTTGGTCTCAGCCTATTGTTCATGTGTGCTGGGAGAATGGAAGCTCTCTTTTCATTGTTACGTGCATCACATACTCATTAACAGCTGCATAACTACATGTAAACAAGCCCCTATTCACTCACTTTTATAGTCATTTTCTTCCATGCCCTCATCTAAGTGCACATACCACATTAGCCATTACCAATGTTCCCTATAAACTGCGCTCGTGCGCGGAGACGCGGCAGTCGCCCCCCCCCCACGGGATTTCCGCGCAGAAAAAATATCAGCCCACAGATAGAAGCACGAGATTGAACTTGTAGAATGTTCCATAATAGCTACAACTATCAAAGTTTCCCTTTACTGTGTGATCGAATCAACCCAATATTAGCCACATTTAGTGCAACATACCGAAACAAAACAAACTAAGAGATTTTACTTTAGGCAGAACGCTTCAGAGTAGGATTTTATTGCACACGACTCAGCCGGTACTCTACACAGACCAGTGCGTCATAACCAATCAGAGCTGCAGTAGGCCTACTGTAAATGCAAATAGACCATTGCCATATATGGATCTGTTCCATTCACTTTGAACTGGACTGTGTTTACAGCATGAGCGGTCGTGAGTAGATGAACTGGACTGTGTTTACAGCATGAGCGGTCGTGAGTAGATGAACTGGACTGTGTTTACAGCATGAGCGGTCGTGAGTAGATGAACTGGACTGTGTTTACAGCATGAGCGGTCGTGAGTAGATGAACTGGACTGTGTTTACAGCATGAGCGGTCGTTAGTAGATGAACTGGACTGAGTTTACAGCATGAGTGGTCATGAGTAGATGAACTGGACTGTGTTTACAGCATGAGTGGTCGTGAGTAGATGAACTGGACTGTGTTTACAGCATGAGCAGTCGTGAGTAGATGAACTGGACTGTGTTTACAGCATGAGCGGTCGTGAGTAGATGCACTGGACTGTGTTTACAGCATGAGTGGTCGCGAGTAGATGAACTGGACTGTGTTTACAGCATGAGCGGTCGTGAGTAGATGCTCTTGTTTTTGGGATCAAAGCGAGACCTGCATGTAGTCATGCACATTTTGTTCCTATCCTTTGCTAGTTAGTGAGTAAATTAGCCCAGTTATAGATCATTTGTATTCGGCAATAGGGGAGTGATTGCTTCCTACAAGAGCACAAAACCGTGTCCATTTCTAGGCATTTTTGAAAAGCGAGTGAGATATACGGTAGAAAATGACAAGATTATGTCATAACACTGTTTATGCATCGAATAGCTCTTGATTAGTACTCTCTCATCTGTGTCTGTGTGACTGAGTTGGGCCTCTGGGGCTTAACGCTGGCAATTGATTTAAGATGGCTTGGTGATAAAACCCGACAGCCTGCATTACATTGAATGATTAGTGTCTGTGAAATGCTGGCCTGTCTACCAGGACCAGGTGAAACCATCCCTCCAGATTCTCTCCCACACACAGATGAACACTGGACTTGTGAGGAGGACCCAGTGTCCCATGTTGCATTAGTATCTGTGTGTTTTTAAGGAGTGGCAAACTGAGAAGATGACCCTGTATAAACAAGCAGGAAATGACCTAGATACAGGAACCTGGCGCAATGTAAATGTTGCTGTCTGTTGCTTGATAGCGCAATGTACCTTTGTATAATTCTGTTGTTTGTCATGAATATTCAGGAGGATGTACTTCACTATAAAGAGCTGTAAACCCAGATATGCTGGTGGGTTCTCAGCGATCACTTCCGGGTGATTGTGGGTTCTCAGGGATCACTTCCGGGTGATTGTGGGTTCTCAGCGATCACTTCCGGGTGATTGTGGGTTCTCAGCGATCACCTCCGGGTGGTTGTGGGTTCTCAGGGATCACTTCCGGGCGATTGTGGGTTCTCAGCGATCACTTCCTGGTGATTGTGGGTTCTCAGGGATCACCACCGGGTGATTGTGGGTTCTCAGGGATCACTTCCGGGTGATTGTGGGTTCTCAGGGATCACTTCCGGGCGATTGTGGGTTCTCAGCGATCACCTCCGGGTGGTTGTGGGTTCTCAGGGATCACTTCCGGGCGATTGTGGGTTCTCAGCGATCACTTCCGGGTGATTGTGGGTTCTCAGCGATCACTTCCGGGTGATTGTGGGTTCTCAGGGATCACCACCGGGTGATTGTGGGTTCTCAGGGATCACCACCGGGTGATTGTGGGTTCTCAGGGATCACTTTTTTGTCTTAAAGGGGCAGTGTTGTATTTTGAAACAGGCTTGAATAAGGTAAGTAGTCAATAGGCAGCGGGTAGCATAATTGTCTGATTCTCTTGTAATAATGGTATGGAATAATAATGCTTTTTATTTTGTAAAGTGGTTTCTGGCATCAAACAACACAACAACATTTCCAGTCACCTCCTTGTCTGAAGGACAAGTGGATAAACAGGTTCATGTCAAGCTCTGCATGTTTTTATTTCAAAAGTCTCATGGAATGTTGGCCAACCCTGAACACCACACCCTGGCTCCTAAAGTAGGCTGAATGATAGAACAGCTATTTACATGTTAAACTGTTATGATAGGCCACTCTGATGTTGTCTGGTAGTTACTGGTGTCCTGATGTTGTCTGGTAGTTACTGGTGTCCTGATGTTGTCTGATAGTTACTGGTGTCCTGATGTTGTCTGGTAGTTACTGGTGTCCTGATGTTGTCTGGTAGTTACTGGTGTCCTGATGTTGTCTGGTAGTTACTGGTGTCCTGATGTTGTCTGATAGTTACTGGTGTCCTGATGTTGTCTGATAGTTACTGGTGTCCTGATGTTGTCTGGTAGTTACTGGTGTCCTGATGTTGTCTGGTAGTTACTGGTGTCCTGATGTTGTCTGGTAGTTACTGGTGTCCTGATGTTGTCTGGTAGTTACTGGTGTTCTGATGTTGTCTGATAGTTACTGGTGTCCTGATGTTGTCTGGTGGTTACTGGTGTCCTGATGTTGCCTGGTGGTTACTGGTGTCCTGATGTTGTCTGGTAGTTACTGGTGTCCTGATGTTGTCTGGTAGTTACTGGTGTCCTGATGTTGCCTGGTGGTTACTGGTGTCCTGATGTTGTCTGGTGGTTACTGGTGTCCTGATGTTGTCTGGTAGTTACTGGTGTCCTGATGTTGTCTGGTGGTTACTGGTGTCCTGATGTTGTCTGATAGTTACTGGTGTCCTGATGTTGTCTGATGGTTACTGGTGTCCTGATGTTGTCTGGTAGTTACTGGTGTCCTGATGTTGTCTGGTGGTTACTGGTGTCCTGATGTTGTCTGGTAGTTACTGGTGTCCTGATGTTGTCTGGTAGTTACTGGTGTCCTGATGTTGTCTGGTAGTTACTGGTGTCCTGATGTTGTCTGGTAGTTACTGGTGTCCTGATGTTGTCTGGTAGTTACTGGTGTCCTGATGTTGTCTGGTGGTTACTGGTGTCCTGATGTTGTCTGGTGGTTACTGGTGTCCTGATGTTGTCTTGATAGTTACTGGTGTCCTGGTGTTGTGTGGTGGTTACTGGTGTCCTGATGTTGTCTGGTGGTTACTGGTGTCCTGATGTTGTCTGATAGTTACTGGTGTCCTGATGTTGTCTGGTGGTTACTGGTGTTCTGATGTTGTCTGGTGGTTACTGGTGTCCTGATGTTGTCTGGTAGTTACTGGTGTCCTGATGTTGTCTGGTGGTTACTGGTGTCCTGATGTTGTCTGGTAGTTACTGGTGTCCTGATGTTGTCTGATAGTTACTGGTGTCCTGATGTTGTCTGGTGGTTACTGGTGTCCTGATGTTGTCTGATAGTTACTGGTGTCCTGATGTTGTCTGGTAGTTACTGGTGTCCTGATGTTGTCTGGTGGTTACTGGTGTCCTGATGTTGTCTGGTAGTTACTGGTGTCCTGATGTTGTCTGGTAGTTACTGGTGTCCTGATGTTGTCTGGTGGTTACTGGTGTCCTGATGTTGTCTGGTGGTTACTGGTGTCCTGATGTTGTCTGGTAGTTACTGGTGTCCTGATGTTGTCTGATAGTTACTGGTGTCCTGATGTTGTCTGGTAGTTACTGGTGTCCTGATGTTGCGTGATAGTTACTGGTGTCCTGATGTTGTCTGGTAGTTACTGGTGTCCTGATGTTGTCTGGTAGTTACTGGTGTCCTGATGTTGTCTGGTAGTTACTGGTGTCCTGATGTTGTCTGGTTGTTACTGGTGTCCTGATGTTGTCTGATAGTTACTGGTGTCCTGATGTTGTCTGGTGGTTACTGGTGTCCTGATGTTGTCTGATAGTTACTGGTGTCCTGATGTTGTCTGATAGTTACTGGTGTCCTGATGTTGTCTGGTGGTTACTGGTGTCCTGATGTTGTCTGATAGTTACTGGTGTCCTGATGTTGTCTGGTGGTTACTGGTGTCCTGATGTTGTCTGGTGGTTACTGGTGTCCTGATGTTGTCTGGTGGTTACTGGTGTCCTGATGTTGTCTGATAGTTACTGGTGTCCTGATGTTGTCTGGTGGTTACTGGTGTCCTGATGTTGTCTGGTGGTTACTGGTGTCCTGATGTTGCCTGGTGGTTACTGGTGTCCTGATGTTGCCTGGTGGTTACTGGTGTCCTGATGTTGCTTGGTGGTTACTGGTGTCCTGATGTTGTCTGATAGTTACTGGTGTCCTGATGTTGTCTGGTGGTTACTGGTGTCCTGATGTTGTCTGATAGTTACTGGTGTCCTGATGTTGCCTGGTGGTTACTGTTGTCCTGATGTTGTCTGGTAGTTACTGGTGTCCTGATGTTGTCTGGTAGTTACTGGTGTCCTGATGTTGTCTGGTGGTTACTGGTGTCCTGATGTTGTCTGGTGGTTACTGGTGTCCTGATGTTGTCTGATAGTTACTGGTGTCCTGATGTTGTCTGATAGTTACTGGTGTCCTGATGTTGTCTGGTAGTTACTGGTGTCCTGATGTTGCCTGATAGTTACTGGTGTCCTGATGTTGTCTGGTAGTTACTGGTGTCCTGATGTTGTCTGGTAGTTACTGGTGTCCTGATGTTGTCTAATAGTTACTGGTGTCCTGATGTTGTCTGGTGGTTACTGGTATCCTGATGTTGTCTGATAGTTACTGGTGTCCTGATGTTGTCTGGTGGTTACTGGTGTCCTGATGTTGTCTGATAGTTACTGGTGTCCTGATGTTGTCTGATAGTTACTGGTGTCCTGATGTTGTCTGGTGGTTACTGGTGTCCTGATGTTGTCTGATAGTTACTGGTGTCCTGATGTTGTCTGGTGGTTACTGGTGTCCTGATGTTGTCTGGTGGTTACTGGTGTTCTGATGTTGTCTGGTAGTTACTGGTGTCCTGATGTTGTCTGGTGGTTACTGGTGTCCTGATGTTGTCTGGTAGTTACTGGTGTCCTGATGTTGTCTGATAGTTACTGGTGTCCTGATGTTGTCTGGTGGTTACTGGTGTCCTGATGTTGTCTGGTAGTTACTGGTGTCCTGATGTTGCCTGATAGTTACTGGTGTCCTGATGTTGTCTGGTAGTTACTGGTGTCCTGATGTTGTCTGGTGGTTACTGGTGTCCTGATGTTGTCTGGTGGTTACTGGTGTCCTGATGTTGCCTGGTGGTTACTGGTGTCCTGATGTTGTCTGGTGGTTACTGGTGTCCTGATGTTGCCTGGTGGTTACTGGTGTCCTGATGTTGTCTGATAGTTACTGGTGTCCTGATGTTGTCTGGTGGTTACTGGTGTCCTGATGTTGTCTGATAGTTACTGGTGTCCTGATGTTGTCTGGTAGTTACTGGTGTCCTGATGTTGTCTGGTAGTTACTGGTGTCCTGATGTTGTCTGGTAGTTACTGGTGTCCTGATGTTGTCTGGTAGTTACTGGTGTCCTGATGTTGTCTGGTAGTTACTGGTGTCCTGATGTTGTCTGATAGTTACTGGTGTCCTGATGTTGTCTGATAGTTACTGGTGTCCTGATGTTGTCTGGTAGTTACTGGTGTCCTGATGTTGTCTGGTAGTTACTGGTGTCCTGATGTTGTCTGATAGTTACTGGTGTCCTGATGTTGTCTGGTGGTTACTGGTGTCCTGATGTTGTCTGGTAGTTACTGGTGTCCTGATGTTGTCTGGTAGTTACTGGTGTCCTGATGTTGTCTGGTAGTTACTGGTGTCCTGATGTTGTCTGGTAGTTACTGGTGTCCTGATGTTGTCTGGTAGTTACTGGTGTCCTGATGTTGTCTGGTAGTTACTGGTGTCCTGATGTTGTCTGGTAGTTACTGGTGTCCTGATGTTGTCTGGTAGTTACTGGTGTCCTGATGTTGTCTGGTAGTTACTGGTGTCCTGATGTTGTCTGGTAGTTACTGGTGTCCTGATGTTGTCTGGTGGTTACTGGTGTCCTGATGTTGTCTGATAGTTACTGGTGTCCTAATGTTGTCTGATAGTTACTGGTGTCCTGATGTTGTCTGGTAGTTACTGGTGTTCTGATGTTGTCTGATAGTTACTGGTGTCCTGATGTTGTCTGGTGGTCACTGGTGTCCTGATGTTGTCTGGTGGTTACTGGTGTCCTGATGTTGTCTGGTAGTTACTGGTGTCCTGAAGTTGCCTGGTGGTTACTGGTGTCCTGATGTTGTCTGGTGGTTACTGGTGTCCTGATGTTGTCTGGTAGTTACTGGTGTCCTGATGTTGTCTGGTAGTTACTGGTGTCCTGATGTTGTCTAATAGTTACTGGTGTCCTGATGTTGCCTGGTGGTTACTGGTGTCCTGATGTTGTCTGGTGGTTACTGGTGTCCTGATGTTGTCTGGTAGTTACTGGTGTCCTGATGTTGTCTAATAGTTACTGGTGTCCTGATGTTGCCTGGTGGTTACTGGTGTCCTGATGTTGTCTGGTGGTTACTGGTGTCCTGATGTTGTCTGGTGGTTACTGGTGTCCTGATGTTGTCTGGTGGTTACTGGTGTCCTGATGTTGTCTGGTGGTTACTGGTGTCCTGATGTTGTCTGGTGGTTACTGGTGTCCTGATGTTGTCTGGTGGTTACTGGTGTCCTGATGTTGTCTGGTGGTTACTGGTGTCCTGATGTTGTCTGGTGGTTACTGGTGTCCTGATGTTGTCTGGTAGTTACTGGTGTCCTGATGTTGTCTGATGGTTACTGGTGTCCTGATGTTGTCTAATAGTTACTGGTGTCCTGATGTTGTCTGATAGTTACTGGTATCCTGATGTTGCCTGGTAGTTACTGGTGTCCTGATGTTGTCTGATAGTTACTGGTGTCCTGATGTTGTCTGGTAGTTACTGGTGTCCTGATGTTGTCTGATAGTTACTGGTGTCCTGATGTTGTCTGGTGGTTACTGGTGTTCTAATGGATAGTTACTGGTTTTCTGACAGTGAGTTGTTGGGTTGAAACCAGAGGACCTGATCCAGGATAAGCTAGAGGAAGCTAGGGTGAACCACACCACAGTGACTGGCTGTGAGACAGGCTGGACTATATCCCAAACCTCCCTCCCTTCCATCCGTCCCTTTCATGTTACTGCCTAGAACACTCTGTTCCCCTAAACAGCAGGAGCAGCTGTTACTACACTACTGTCTGTCTGTCTGTCCCACACAGAGACACAACCACCGAATCCCACTGAAGAAATATGACTTCAATTATTATTCAATTAAATATGACTTCTCCTTCAATTATTTTATTTACCTTTCTCGTTCCTGTCTTTATTGCCTATATCCATCACTGTCTTATTTCAATCTGTCATTACCATGCCTGGTGTTACTGGGTAAATATAGGTATCATTACTCTGTCATTACCATGTCTGGTGTTACTGGGTAAACAGAGGTATCATTACCAAGCCTGGTGTTACTGGGTAAACAGAGGTATCATTACCATGCCTGGTGTTACTGGGTAAACACAGGTATCATTACCAAGCCTGGTGTTACTGAGTAAACAGAGGTATCATTACCAAGCCTGGTGTTACTGGGTAAACAGAGGTATCATTACCATGCCTGGTGTTACTGGGTAAACACAGGTATCATTACCAAGCATGGTGTTACTGGGTAAACACAGGTATCATTACCATGCCTGGTGTTACTGGGTAAACACAGGTATCATTACCATGCCTGGTGTTACTGGGTAAACACAGGTATCATTACCATGCCTGGTGTTACTGGGTAAACACAGGTATCATTACCGTGCATGGTGTTACTGGGTAAGCACAGGTACCATTACCAAGCCTGGTGTTACTGGGTAAACACAGGTATCATTACCATGCTGGTGTTACTGGGTAAACACAGGTATCATTACCAAGCCTGGTGTTACTGAGTAAACAGAGGTATCATTACCAAGCCTGGTGTTACTGGGTAAACAGAGGTATCATTACCATGCCTGGTGTTACTGGGTAAACACAGGTATCATTACCAAGCCTGGTGTTACTGGGTAAACACAGGTATCATTACCAAGCCTGGTGTTACTGGGTAAACACAGGTATCATTACCAAGCCTGGTGTTACTGTGTAAACGTAGGTATCATTACCATGCCTGGTGTTACTGGGTAAACATAGGTATCATTACCAAGCCTGGTGTTACTGGGTAAACATAGGTATCATTACCATGCCTGGTGTTACTGGGTAAACACAGGTATCATTACCAAGCCTGGTGTTACTGTGTAAACATAGGTATCATTACCATGCCTGGTGTTACTGGGTAAACACAGGTATCATTACCATGCCTGGTGTTACTGGGTAAACACAGATAGCATTACCATGCCTGGTGTTACTGGGTAAAAACAGGTATCATTACTCTGTCATTACCAAGCCTGGTGTTACTGGGTAAACACAGGTATCATTACCAAGCCTGTTGTTACTGGGTAAACATAGGTATCATTACTCTATCATTACCATGCCTGGTGTTACTGGGTAAACACAGGTATCATTACTCTGTCATTACCGTGCCTGGTGTTACTGGGTAAACATAGGTATCATTACCAAGCCTGGTGTTACTGGGTAAACATAGGTATCATTACCATGCCTGGTGTTACTGGGTAAACACAGGTATCATTACCAAGTCTGGTGTTACTGGGTAAATATAGGTATCATTACCAAGCCTGGTGTTACTGGGTAAACATAGGTATCATTACCATGCCTGGTGTTACTGGGTAAACACAGGTATCATTACCATGCCTGGTGTGACTGGGTAAATATAGGTATCATTACCATGCCTGGTGCTACTGGGTAAACATAGGTATCATTACTATGCCATTACCATGCCTGGTGTTACTGGGTAAACACAGGTATCATTACCAAGCCTGGTGCTACTGGGTAAACACAGGTATCATTACCATGCCTGGTGTTACTGGGTAAACACAGGTATCATTACCATGCCTGGTGTTACTGGGTAAACACAGGTATCATTACCATGCCTGGTGTTACTGGGTAAACACAGGTATCATTACCGTGCATGGTGTTACTGGGTAAGCACAGGTACCATTACCAAGCCTGGTGTTACTGGGTAAACACAGGTATCATTACCATGCTGGTGTTACTGGGTAAACACAGGTATCATTACCAAGCCTGGTGTTACTGAGTAAACAGAGGTATCATTACCAAGCCTGGTGTTACTGGGTAAACAGAGGTATCATTACCATGCCTGGTGTTACTGGGTAAACACAGGTATCATTACCAAGCCTGGTGTTACTGGGTAAACACAGGTATCATTACCAAGCCTGGTGTTACTGGGTAAACACAGGTATCATTACCAAGCCTGGTGTTACTGTGTAAACGTAGGTATCATTACCATGCCTGGTGTTACTGGGTAAACATAGGTATCATTACCAAGCCTGGTGTTACTGGGTAAACATAGGTATCATTACCATGCCTGGTGTTACTGGGTAAACACAGGTATCATTACCAAGCCTGGTGTTACTGTGTAAACATAGGTATCATTACCATGCCTGGTGTTACTGGGTAAACACAGGTATCATTACCATGCCTGGTGTTACTGGGTAAACATAGGTATCATTACCATGCCTGGTGTTACTGGGTAAACATAGGTATCATTACCATGCCTGGTGTTACTGGGTAAACACAGGTATCATTACTCTGTCATTACCATGCCTGGTGTTACTGGGTAAACACAGGTATCATTACTCTGTCATTACCATGCCTGGTGTTACTGGGTAAACATAGGTATCATTACCAAGCCTGGTGTTACTGGGTAAACATAGGTATCATTACCATGCCTGGTGTTACTGGGTAAACACAGGTATCATTACCAAGTCTGGTGTTACTGGGTAAATATAGGTATCATTACCAAGCCTGGTGTTACTGGGTAAACATAGGTATCATTACCATGCCTGGTGTTACTGGGTAAACACAGGTATCATTACCATGCCTGGTGTGACTGGGTAAATATAGGTATCATTACCATGCCTGGTGCTACTGGGTAAACATAGGTATCATTACTATGCCATTACCATGCCTGGTGCTACTGGGTAAACATAGGTATCATTACCAAGCCTGGTGCTACTGGGTAAACACAGGTATCATTACCATGCCTGGTGTTACTGGGTAAACACAGGTATCATTACAAAGCCTGGTGTTACTGGGTAAACAGAGGTATCATTACCAAGCCTGGTGTTACTGGGTAAACAGAGGTATCATTACCATGCCTGGTGTTACTGGGTAAACACAGGTATCATTACCATGCCTGGTGTTACTGGGTAAAAACAGGTATCATTACCATGCCTGGTGTTACTGGGTAAACACAGGTATCATTACCAAGCCTGGTGTTACTGGGTAAACATAGATATCATTACTCTGTCATTACCATGCCTGGTGTTACTGGGTAAACACAGGTATCATTACCAAGCCTGGTGTTAACAGGTAAACACAGGTACCATTACCAAGCCTGGTGTTACTGGGTAAATATAGGTATCATTACCAAGCCTGGTGTTACTGGGTAAACACAGGTATCATTACCATGCCTGGTGTTACTGGGTAAACACAGGTATCATTACAAAGCCTGGTGTTACTGGGTAAACAGAGGTATCATTACCAAGCCTGGTGTTACTGGGTAAACAGAGGTATCATTACCAAGCCTGGTGTTACTGGGTAAACACAGGTATCATTACCATGCCTGGTGTTACTGGGTAAACACAGGTATCATTACCAAGCCTGGTGTTACTGGGTAAACACAGGTATCATTACCATGCCTGGTGTTACTGGGTAAACACAGGTATCATTACCATGCCTGGTGTTACTGGGTAAACACAGGTATCATTACCAAGCATGGTGTTACTGGGTAAATACAGGTATCATTACCATGCCTGGTGTTACTGGGTAAACACAGGTATCATTACCATGCCTGGTGCTACTGGATAAACACAGGTATCATTACCATGCATGGTGTTACTGGGTAAACACAGGTATCATTACAAAGCCTGGTGTTACTGGGTAAACAGAGGTATCATTACCAAGCCTGGTGTTACTGGGTAAACAGAGGTATCAGTACCATGCCTGGTGTTACTGGGTAAACACAGGTATCATTACCATGCCTGGTGTTACTGGGTAAACACAGGTATCATTACCATGCCTGGTATTACTGGGTAAACACAAGTATCATTACCATGCCTGGTGTTACTGGGTAAACACAGGTATCATTACCATGCCTGGTGTTACTGGGTAAACACAGGTATCATTACCAAGCATGGTGTTACTGGGTAAATACAGGTATCATTACCATGCCTGGTGTTACTGGGTAAACACAGGTATCATTACCATGCCTGGTGCTACTGGATAAACACAGGTATCATTACCATGCATGGTGTTACTGGGTAAACACAGGTACCATTATCAAGCCTGGTGTTACTGGGTAAACACAGGTATCATTACCATGCTGGTGTTACTGGGTAAACATAGGTATCATTACCTAGCCTGGTGCTACTGGGTAAACGTAGGTATCATTACCGTGCCTGGTGTTACTGGGTAAACACAGGTATCATTACCAAGCCTGGTGTTACTGGGTAAATGTAGGTATCATTACCAAGCCTGGTGTTACTGGGTAAATATGGGTATCATTACCATGCCTGGTGTTACTGGGTAAACACAGGTATCATTACCATGCCTGATGTTACTGGGTAAACACAGGTATCATTACCGTGCCTGGTGTTACTGGGTAAACATAGGTATCATTACCATGCCTGATGTTACTGGGTAAACACAGGTATCATTACCGTGCCTGGTGTTACTGGGTAAACACAGGTATCATTACCAAGCATGGTGTTACTGGGTAAACACAGGTATCATTACCATGCCTGGTGTTACTGGGTAAACACAGGTATCATTACCATGCCTGGTGTTACTGGGTAAACACAGGTACCATTATCAAGCCTGGTGTTACTGGGTAAACACAGGTATCATTACCATGCTGGTGTTACTGGGTAAACATAGGTATCATTACCTGGCCTGGTGCTACTGGGTAAACGTAGGTATCATTACCGTGCCTGGTGTTACTGGGTAAACACAGGTATCATTACCAAGCCTGGTGTTACTGGGTAAATGTAGGTATCATTACCAAGCCTGGTGTTACTGGGTAAATATAGGTATCATTACCATGCCTGGTGTTACTGGGTAAACACAGGTATCATTACCATGCCTGATGTTACTGGGTAAACACAGGTATCATTACCGTGCCTGGTGTTACTGGGTAAACATAGGTTTCATTACCAAGCCTGGTGTAACTGGGTAAACACAGGTATCATTACCATGCCTGGTGTTACTGGGTAAACACAGGTATCATTACTCTGTCATTACAGTGCCTGGTGTTACTGGGTAAACATAGGTATCATTACCATGCCTGGTGCTACTGGGTAAACATAGGTATCATTACCATGCCTGGTGCTACTGGGTAAACACAGATATCATTACCGTGCCTGGTGTTACTGGGTAAATGTAGGAATCATTACCATGCCTGGTGTTACTGGGTAAAAACAGGAATCATTACCATGCCTGGTGTTACTGGGTAAAAACAGCTATCATTACTCTGTCATTACCGTGCCTGGTGTTACTGGGTAAACATAGATATCATTACCAAGCCTGGTGCTACTGGGTAAACACAGGTATCATTACCAAGCCTGGTGTTACTGGGTAAACACAGGTATCATTACCATGCCTGGTGTTACTGGGTAAACGTAGGTATCATTACCATGCCTGGTGTTACTGGGTAAACACAGGTATCATTACCAAGTCTGGTGTTACTGGGTAAACACAGGTATCATTACTCTGTCATTACCGTGCCTGGTGTTACTGGGTAAACATAGATATCATTACCAAGCCTGGTGTTAATTGGTAAATATAGGTATCATTACCAAGTCTGGTATTACTGGGTAAACATAGGTATCATTACCATGTCTGGTGTTAATGGGTAAATATAGGTATCATTACCAAGTCTGGTGTTACTGCGTAAACACAGATATCATTACCATGTCTGGTGTTACTGGGTAAATATAGGTATCATTACCAAGCCTGGTGTTACTGGGTAAACATAGGTATCATTACCAAGTCTGGTGTTACTGGGTAAACACAGGTATCATTACCAAGTCTGGTGTTACTGGGTAAATATAGGTATCATTACCATGTCTGGTTTTACTGGGTAAATATAGGTATCATTACTCTGTCATTACCGTGCCTGGTGTTACTGGGTAAACATAGATATCATTACCAAGCCTGGTGTTACTGGGTAAACATTGGTATCATTACTCTGTCATTACCGTGCCTGGTGTTACTGGGTAAACATAGATATCATTACCAAGCCTGGTGCTACTGGGTAAACATAGGTATCATTACCAAGCCTGGTGTTACTGGGTAAACACAGGTATCATTACCATGCCTGGTGTTACTGGGTAAACAGAGGTGTCATTACCATGCCTTGTGTTACTGGGTAAACACAGGTATCATTACCAAGCCTGGTGTTACTGGGTAAACACAGGTATCATTACCAAGCCTGGTGTTACTGGGTAAACACAGGTATCATTACCAAGCCTGGTGTTACTGGGTAAACACAGGTATCATTACCATGCTGGTGTTACTGGGTAAACAGAGGTATCATTACCGTGCCTGGTGTTACTGGGTAAACATAGGTATCATTACCGTGCCTTGTGTTACTGGGTAAACACAGGTATCATTACCAAGCCTGGTGTTACTGGGTAAACACAGGTATCATTACCATGCTGGTGTTACTGGGTAAACACAGGTATCATTACAGTGCCTGGTGTTACTGGGTAAACACAGGTATCATTACAGTGCCTGGTGTTACTGGGTAAACACAGGTATCATTACCAAGCCTTGTGTTACTGGGTAAACACAGGTATCATTACTCTGTCATTACCGTGCCTGGTGTTACTGGGTAAACACAGGTATCATTACCAAGCCTGGTGTTACTGGGTAAACGTAGGTATCATTACCATGCCTGGTGTTACTGGGTAAACACAGGTATCATTACTCTATCATTACCATGCCTGGTGTTACTGGGTAAACATAGGTATCATTACTCTGTCATTACCGTGCCTGGTGTTACTGGGTAAACAGAGGTATCATTACCAAGTCTGGTGTTACTGGGTAAACACAGGTATCATTACCAAGCCAGGTGTTACTGGGTAAACACAGGTATCATTACCAAGCCTGGTGTTACTGGGTAAACAGAGGTATCGTTACCGTGTCTGGTGTTACTGGGTAAACAGAGGTATCATTACCGTGCCTGGTGTTACTGGGTAAACACAGGTATCATTACCAAGCCTGGTGTTACTGGGTAAACACAGGTATCATTACCAAGCCTGGTGTTACTGGGTAAACACAGGTATCATTACCAAGCCTGGTGTTACTGGGTAAACACAGGTATCATTACCATGCTGGTGTTACTGGGTAAACAGAGGTATCATTACCGTGCCTTGTGTTACTGGGTAAACACAGGTATCATTACCAAGCCTGGTGTTACTGGGTAAACACAGGTATCATTACCAAGCCTGGTGTTACTGGGTAAACACAGGTATCATTACCAAGCCTGGTGTTACTGGGTAAACACAGGTATTATTACCATGCTGGTGTTACTGGGTAAACAGAGGTATCATTACCGTGCCTGGTGTTACTGGGTAAACACAGGTATCATTACCAAGCCTTGTGTTACTGGGTAAACCCAGGTATCATTACACATGTGTTGTTACTAAATCAACCCTTTAATGCAGCGCTGCAATGAGCTGTGACCACACCATCCCTTTAATGCAGCCCTGCAATGAGCTGTGACCACACCATCTCTTTAATGCAGCGCTGCAATGAGCTGTGACCACACCATCCCTTTAATGCAGCCCTGCAATGAGCTGTGACCACACCATCCCTTTAATGCAGCCCTGCAATGAGCTGTGACCACACCATCCCTTTAATGCAGCCCTGCAATGAGCTGTGACCACACCATCCCTTTAATGCAGCCCTGCAATGAGCTGTGACCACACCATCCCTTTAATGCAGCGCTGCAATGAGCTGTGACCACACCATCCCTTTAATGCAGCGCTGCAATGAGCTGTGACCACACCATCCCTTTAATGCAGCGCTGCAATGAGCTGTGACCACACCATCCCTTTAATGCAGCCCTGCAATGAGCTGTGACCACACCATCCCTTTAATGCAGCGCTGCAATGAGCTGTGACCACACCATCCCTTTAATGCAGCGCTGCAATGAGCTGTGACCACACCATCCCTTTAATGCAGCGCTGCAATGAGCTGTGACCACACCATCCCTTTAATGCAGCCCTGCAATGAGCTGTGACCACACCATCCCTTTAATGCAGCGCTGCAATGAGCTGTGACCACACCATCCCTTTAATGCAGCGCTGCAATGAGCTGTGACCACACCATCCCTTTAATGCAGCCCTGCAATGAGCTGTGACCACACCATCCCTTTAATGCAGCGCTGCAATGAGCTGTGACCACACCATCCCTTTAATGCAGCCCTGTAATGAGCTGTGACCACACCATCCCTTTAATGCAGCGCTGCAATGAGCTGTGACCACACCATCCCTTTAATGCAGCCCTGCAATGAGCTGTGACCACACCATCCCTTTAATGCAGCCCTGCAATGAGAGACAGAGAGACAGCCAGAGTCAGACAGACAGACAGACAGACAGACAGACAGACAGACAGACAGACAGACAGACAGACAGACAGACAGACAGACAGACAGACAGACAGACAGACAGACAGACAGACAGACAGACAGACAGACAGACAGTCTCTGGCTTTCTTTCTGTTTCAGTCTTGCTGACTGGCTGTCTTTCTGTCTCTGTCTGTCTGACTCTGGCTTTCTGTCTCTGTCTGTCTGACTCTGGCTGTCTCTCTGTCTCTGTCTGTCTGACTGGCTGTCTTTCTGTCTGGTCTTCCTCTCCCCCAGGCCATCCCTACTCAGGCCCCTTGGGAGTCCTTTGTCGTCTGAGGCCTTGATGGATGATGGTTGTCAGGCAGTTTTCTGAGGGCTCTTAGTCCTCTCTCTGTCTGCTCTTCTCCAGGCCCAGCCCAACCCATTCATATGTCCCTGGGTTTCCTCACTGGGCTGATTGAATGAGGCTGGTTTGAGAGGCTGTGTCTGAGTGGTCCCCGCTAAAAGCCCTCTCCTCTCCCCACGCAGCTGCTAATGCAGGCCCACTGAGATCTGGAGGCTTGGAGTTACTCTCATTCAGACTACATTACCCATAATTCCATTGGGGCCTGTCCTCCCCTCTGAAGCACACAAACCCACCAACCCCATCTTCTCCCATTATTTAAATTTCACCTGTCCATTTACCTCTGGCCATCAGACATGAAGATAGAACACATGACCTGGACGGGGCCAGCTACAGTGTAGAGATAAGGGTTAAACTGGTACAACTATACATGTAAACGGCCAGCTACAGTGGAGAGATAAGGGTTAAACTGGTACAACTATACATGTAAACGGCCAGCTACAGTGGAGAGATAAGGGTTAAACTGGTACAACTACACATGTAAACGGCCAGCTACAGTGTAGAGATAAGGGTTAAACTGGTACAACTATACAAGTAAACGGCCAGCTACAGTGGAGAGATAAGGGTTAAACTGGTACAACTATACATGTAAACGGCCAGCTACAGTGGAGAGATAAGGGTTAAACTGGTACAACTATACAAGTAAACGGCCAGCTACAGTGGAGAGATAAGGGTTAAACTGGTACAACTATACATGTAAACGGCCAGCTACAGTGGAGAGATAAGGGTTAAACTGGTACAACTACCCATGTAAACGTCCAGAAAGGAAAGCATTCTGTGGGCTGTATTCCCTGAGGTTGGGTTGTAAACAGAGAGAGAAAGAGACAGAGAGAGTGAGTGAGTGAGTGAGTGAGTGAGTGAGTGAGTGAGTGAGTGAGTGAGTGAGTGAGTGAGTGAGTGAGTGAGTGAGTGAGTGAGTGAGTGAGTGAGTGATTGAGTGAGTGAGTGAGTGAGTGAGTGAGTGAGTGAGTGAGTGAGTGAGTGAGTGAGTGAGTGAGTGAGTGAGTGAGTGAGTGAGTGAGTGAGAGAGAGAGAGAGAGAGAGAGAGAGAGTCCTGTACTATTTTTTCCCCATAATATCCATCACTAACTCCAGCCATCACTAAACTGTTACGTCCGTTGTTGGAATGAGACCAAGGTGCAGCGTGGTAGGCGAACATCTTACTTTATTTTGATGACCACCAAAAAACCACCAAAAGATAAACGAATGTAAAGTTCTGCAGGCTATACAGCATCTAACAAAATCAAGATCCCACAAACTAAGGTGGGAAAAAAGTGGTGCCTAAGTATGATCCCCAATCAGAGACAACGATAGACAGCTGCCTCTGATTGGGAACCATATCTGGCCAACAAAGAAATAGAAAAACTAGAATGCCCAGCCCAAATCACACCCTGACCTCACCAAATAGAGAAATATAAAGGCTCTCTAAGGTCAGGGCGTGACATAAACAGTCATCACGAACTCCAGCAATCACTAACTCCAGCCATCACTAACTCCAGCCATCACTAACTCCAGCCATCACTAACTCCAGCAATCACTAACTCCAGCCATCACTAACTCCAGCCATCACTAACTCCAGCCATCACTAACTCCAGCCATCACTAACTCCAGCCATCACTAACTCCAGCCATCACTAACTCCAGCAATCACTAACTCCAGCCATCACTAACTCCAGCCATCATTAACTCCAGCCATCACTAACTCAAGCCATCACTAACTCTAGCCATCACTAACTCCAGCAATCACTAACTCCAGCCATCACTAACTCCAGCCATTCTAAACAGCCATCACTAACTTCATCATCACTAACTTCAGCCATCACTAACTCCAGCCATCACTAAACAGCCATCACTAAACAACCATTACTAAACAGCCATAACTAAACAGCCATCACTAATTCCAGCCATCACTAAACAGCCATCACTAAACAGCCATCTCTAACAGCAATCTCTAAACAGCCATCACT
>NW_024058620.1:42500-45000 GCF_016432855.1 Salvelinus namaycush
AACATCACCATCCTCATCACAGTGAGTACCTGTACATCACCATCATCCTCATCACAGTGAGTAACTGTACATCACCATCATCCTCATCACAGTGAGTACCTGTACATCATCATCCTCATCACAGTGAGTACCTGTACATCATCATCATCCTCATCACAGTGAGTACCTGAACATCACCATCCTCATCACAGTGAGTACCTGTACATCATCCTCATCACAGTGAGTACCTGAACATCAACATCACCATCATCCTCATCACAGTGAGTACCTGTACATCACCATCATCCTCATCACAGTGAGTACCTGTACATCACCCTCATCCTCATCACAGTGAGTACCTGTACATCATCATCATCCTCATCACAGTGAGTACCTGTACATCACCATCATCCTCATCACAGTGAGTACCTGTACATCATCATCATCCTCATCACAGTGAGTACCTGTACATCACCATCATCCTCATCACAGTGAGTACCTGTACATCATCATCATCCTCATCACAGTGAGTACCTGTACATCATCATCATCCTCATCACAGTGAGTACCTGTACATCACCATCATCCTCATCACAGTGAGTACCTGTACATCACCATCATCCTCATCACAGTGAGTACCTGTACATCACCATCATCCTCATCACAGTGAGTACCTGTACATCACCATCATCCTCATCACAGTGAGTACCTGTACCTTGGCCATCTGTGCCTGGACTCCGCTGGCCTTTAGAGAGGCTACAGCTTTCTGGGCTGCTGTCGGGCTGTCAAAGTCCACAAAGCCATATCCTGCAGAGGGAGAGACACAGAGGGTCACATGAGCGACAGTCCAACTTTCAAATACAGTGTATTAATCCAGTTGAATCCAGGGGAGGAACAGGAAACAACTATTTTGTTTGCTGTTTATGGCTGTCAACGATTTCCTGTGGAACAGGATGCTGCCTGCTCTGTGGTTTCCCTTTTGATCCGTCTAGGAGTTCAACTGTTCAACAGAACATGTTCTAGAACATACTGGGTATATACTAGAATGTGTGTGTTCTAGAACATACTGGGTATATACTAGACTGTGTGTGTTCTAGAACATACTGGGTATATACTAAACTGTATGTGTTCTACGACACACTGGGTATATACTAGACTGTGTGTGTTCTAGAACATACTGGGTATATACTAGAATGTGTGTGTTCTAGAACATACTGGGTATATACTAGACTGTGTGTGTTCTAGAACATACTGGGTATATACTAGAATGTGTGTGTTCTAGAACATACTGGGTATATACTAGACTGTGTGTGTTCTAGAACATACTGGGTACATACTAGACTGTATGTGTTCTAGAACACACTGGGTACATACTAGACAGTATGTGTTCTAGAACATACTGGGTACATACTAGACGGTATGTGTTCTAGAACATACTGGGTACATACTAGACGGTATGTGTTCTAGAACATACTGGGTACATACTAGACTGTGTGTGTTCTAGAACATACTGGGTATATACTAGACTGTATGTGTTCTAGAACACACTGGGTACATACTAGACAGTATGTGTTCTAGAACATACTGGGTACATACTAGACGGTATGTGTTCTAGAACATACTGGGTACATACTAGACTGTATGTGTTCTAGAACATACTGGGTACATACTAGACTGTGTGTGTTCTAGAACATACTGGGTACATACTATACTGTATGTGTTCTACGACACACTGGGTACATACTAGACGGTATGTGTTCTAGAACACACTGGGTACATACTAGACTGTATGTGTTCTAGAACATACTGGGTACATACTAGACTGTATGTGTTCTAGAACATACTGGGTACATACTAGACTGTATGTGTTCTAGAACATACTGGGTACATACTATACTGTATGTGTTCTACGACACACTGGGTACATACTAGACTGTATGTGTTCTAGAACACACTGGGTACATACTAGACTGTATGTGTTCTAGAACACACTGGGTACATACTAGACTGTATGTGTTCTAGAACATACTGGGTACATACTAGACTGTATGTGTTCTAGAACATACTGGGTACATAGTAGACTGTATGTGTTCTAGAACATACTGGGTACATACTAGACTGTATGTGTTCTAGAACATACTGGGTACATACTAGACTGTATGTGTTCTTGAACATACTGGGTACATACTAGACTGTATGTGTTCTAGAACATACTGGGTACATATCAGACTGTGTATCTAGTGAGCGTGTCTAGCAGGCAGTGAGCGTGTCTAGCAGGCAGTGAGCGTTTCTAGCAGGCAGTGAGCGTGTCTAGCAGGCAGTGAGCGTGTCTAGCAGGCAGTGAGCGTGTCTAGCAGGCAGTGAGCGTTTCTAGCAGGCAGTGAGCGTGTCTAGCAGGCAGTGAGCGTGTCTAGCAGGCAGTGAGCGTGTCTAGCAGGCAGTGAGCGTGTCTAGCAGGCAGTGAGCGTGTCTAGCAGGCAGTGAGCGTGTCTAGCAGGCAGTGAGCGTTTCTAGCAGGCAG
>NW_024058620.1:50000-51223 GCF_016432855.1 Salvelinus namaycush
CACCCTACATGTAGGAACAGTCAGACCACCCTACATGTAGGAACAGTCAGGCCACCCTACATGTAGGAACAGTCAGGCCACCCTACATGTAGGAACAGTCAGGCCACCCTACATGTAGGAACAGTCAGGCCACCCTACATGTAGGAACAGTCAGGCCACCCTACATGTAGGAACAGTCAGGCCACCCTACATGTAGGAACAGTCAGACCACTCTACATGTAGGAACAGTCAGGCCACCCTACATGTAGGAACAGTCAGGCCACCCTACATGTAGGAACAGTCAGGCCACCCTACATGTAGGAACAGTCAGACCACCCTACATGTAGGAACAGTCAGGCCACCCTACATGTAGGAACAGTCAGACCACCCTACATGTAGGAACAGTCAGACCACCCTACATGTAGGAACAGTCAGACCACCCTACATGTAGGAACAGTCAGACCACTCTACATGTAGGAACAGTCAGACCACTCTACATGTAGGAACAGTCAGGCCACCCTACATGTAGGAACAGTCAGACCACCCTACATATAGGAACAGTCAGACCACTCTACATGTAGGAACAGTCAGACCACCCTACATGTAGGAACAGTCAGACCACCCTACATGTAGGAACAGTCAGACCACTCTACATGTAGGAACAGTCAGACCACTCTACATGTAGGAACAGTCAGACCACTCTACATGTAGGAACAGTCAGACCACTCTACATGTAGGAACAGTCAGACCACCCTACATGTAGGAACAGTTAGACCGCCCTACATGTAGGAACAGTCAGACCACCCTACATGTAGGAACAGTCAGACCACCCTACATGTAGGAACAGTCAGACCACTCTACATGTAGGAACAGTCAGACCACTCTACATGTAGGAACAGTCAGACCACTCTACATGTAGGAACAGTCAGACCACCCTACATGTAGGAACAGTTAGACCGCCCTACATGTAGGAACAGTCAGACCACCCTACATGTAGGAACAGTCAGGCCACCCTACATGTAGGAACAGTCAGACCACCCTACATGTAGGAACAGTCAGACCACCCTACATGTAGGAACAGTCAGGCCACCCTACATGTCTCTTGTACACATGGAGCCCTGTTCTAATAGGCCCCTGTGCTGTTCAGCACCTGGGTCTGCATTCCTCACACACAGACAGACACACGCAGGAGAGGCTCTCAGCAGAATGTGTAGGAAGAGGAATTGTTTCCGTCTCTCCGTGTT
>NW_024058621.1:0-51194 GCF_016432855.1 Salvelinus namaycush
TTTAACTTGTGTGCTTTAACCATTTGTACATTGTTACAACACTGTATATATATAATATAACATTTGTAATGTCTTTATTGTTTTGAAACTTCTGTATGTGTAATGTTTACTGTTAATTTGTATTGTTTATTTCACTTTTGTATAATATCTACCTCACTTGCTTTGGCAATGTTAACACATGTTTCCCATGCCAATAAAGCCCCTTGAATTGAATTGAATTGAATAGATAGATAGATAGATAGATAGATAGATAGATAGATAGATAGATAGATAGATAGATAGATAGATAGATAGATAGATAGATAGATAGATAGATAGATAGATAGATAGAACAATAGATAGAACAATAGATAGAACAATAGATAGAACAATAGATAGAACAATAGATAGAAGGAGGAGGGAGAGAGGATAGATAGATAGATAGATAGATAGATAGATAGATAGATAGATAGATAGATAGATAGATAGATAGATAGATAGATAGATAGATAGATAGATAGATAGATAGATAGATAGATAGATAGATAGATAGATAGATAGAACAATAGATAGAACAATAGATAGAAGGAGGAGGGAGAGAGGATAGATAGATAGATAGATAGATAGATAGATAGATAGATAGATAGATAGATAGATAGATAGATAGATAGATAGATAGATAGATAGAACGATATCCCCACAGCATGATGCTGCCACCTCCATGCTTCACCATAGGGGTGGTACCAGGTTTCCTCCAGACGTGACGCTTGGCATTCAGGCCAAAGAGTTCAATCTTGGTTTCATCAGACCAGAGAATCTTGTTTCTTATGGTCTGAGTGTCCTTTAGGTGCCTTTTGGCAAACTCCAAGAGGGCTCTCATGTGCCTTTTACTGAGGAGTGGAGTCCGTCTGGCCACTCTGCCATAAAGCCTGATTGATGGAGTGCTGCAGAGATGGTTGTCCTTCTGGAAGGTTCTCTCAATCTCCACCGAGGAACTCTTCCGTCTGGCCACTCTGCCATAAAGCCTGATTGGTGGAGCGCTGCAGAGATGGTTGTCCTTCTGGAAGGTTCTCACAATCTCCACAGAGGAACTCTTCCGTCTGGCCACTCTGCCATAAAGCCTGATTGATGGAGTGCTGCAGAGATGGTTGTCCTTCTGGAAGGTTCTCACAATCTCCACAGAGGAACTCTTCCGTCTGGCCACTCTGCCATAAAGCCTGATTGGTGGAGTGCTGCAGAGATGGTTGTCCTTCTGGAAGGTTCTCACAATCTCCACAGAGGAACTCTTACGTCTGACTGTCGTGGAAATTCTAACCAGAAAGGAAGAGAGTCTGTAGATTCTTCAAAACAACATCTTTATTTATAAGATTTGAAAATCTGGAGCGACGAACAATCACTCAATGGTGCAGAGATAAGAGCTCAACGAACAAGAGTCTCAGCTTTTATAACCTTTTATTGCCTTTTATAACCTTTTGTATCATTTTATAACCTTTTAAATATTTTGATTGCCTTTTATAACCTTTTAAAACCTTTTATAGACTTTTATAACATTTTATAACCTTTTATAGCCTTGTATAACATGTTATAACCTTTTATAACCTTCTATAACCTTTTATTGCCTTTTATAACCTTTTATAACCTTTTATAACCGTCTATAACCTTTTATAACCTTTTATAACCTTCTATAACCTTTTATAACCTATTATTGCCTTTTATAACCTTTTATAACCTTTTATAACCTTTTATAACCGTCTATAACCTTTTATAGCCTTTTATAGCCTTTTATAACCGTCTATAACCTTTTACAACCTTCTATCACCTTTTATAGCCTTTTACAACTTTTTATAACCTTTTATAGCCTTTTCTAACCTTTTCTAACCTTTTCTAACCTTTTCTAACCTTTTCTAGCCTTTTCTAGCCTTTGTCTACGTGACAGTTTAGAAGGTGTGTGACATCATGGCGGGAACATAGCGTACAAACAAGTGATAACGGCAGTTTTGTAACTACCTAGCTGCTGCTGTTACTACCTAGCTGCTGATGTTACTACCTAGCTGCTGCTACTACCTAGCTGCTGCTGTTACTACCTAGCTGCTGCTGTTACTACCTAGCTGCTGCTGTTACTACCTAGCTGCTGCTGTTACTACCTAGCTGCTGCTGTTACTACCTAGCTGCTGTTACTACCTAGCTGCTGCTGTTACTACCTAGCTGCTGCTGCTGTTACTACCTAGCTGCTGTTACTACCTAGCTGCTGCTGTTACTACCTAGCTGCTGTTACTACCTAGCTGCTGCTGTTACTACCTAGCTGCTGCTGCTGTTACTACCTAGCTGCTGCTGTTACTACCTAGCTGCTGCTGCTGTTACTACCTAGCTGCTGCTGTTACTACCTAGCTGCTGTTACTACCTAGCTGCTGCTGTTACTACCTAGCTGCTGCTGCTACTACCTAGCTGCTGCTGCTACTACCTAGTTGCTGCTGTTACTACCTAGCTGCTGCTGTTACTACCTAGCTGCTGCTGTTACTACCTAGCTGCTGCTGTTACTACCTAGCTGCTGCTGCTGTTACTACCTAGCTGCTGCTGTTACTACCTAGTTGCTGCTGTTACTACCTAGCTGCTGCTGTTACTACCTAGCTGCTGCTGTTACTACCTAGCTGCTACTGCTGTTACTACCTAGCTGCTGCTGTTACTACCTAGCTGCTGTTACTACCTAGCTGCTGCTGTTACTACCTAGCTGCTGCTGTTACTACCTAGCTGCTGCTGTTACTACCTAGCTGCTGCGGTTACTACCTAGCTGCTGCTGCTACTACCTAGCTGCTGCTGTTACTACCTAGCTGCTGCTGTTACTACCTAGCTGCTGCTGTTACTACCTAGCTGCTGCTGTTACTACCTAGCTGCTGCGGTTACTACCTAGCTGCTGCTGTTACTACCTAGCTGCTGCTGTTACTACCTAGCTGCTGCTGTTACTACCTAGCTGCTGCTGTTACTACCTAGCTTCTACTGCTGTTACTACCTAGCTGCTACTGCTGTTACTACCTAGCTGCTGCTGTTACTACCTAGCTGCTGCTGTTACTACCTAGCTGCTGCTGTTACTACCTAGCTGCTGCTGCTGTTACTACCTAGCTGCTGCTGCTACTACCTAGCTGCTGCTGCTACTACCTAGCTGCTGCTGCTACTACCTAGCTGCTGCTGTTATTACCTAGCTGCTGCTGTTACTACCTAGCTGCTGCTGTTACTACCTAGCTGCTGCTGTTACTACCTAGCTGCTGCTGTTACTACCTAGCTGCTGCTGTTACTACCTTGCTGCTGCTGTTACTACCTAGCTGCTGCTGTTACTACCTAGCTGCTGCTGCTGTTACTACCTAGCTGCTGCTGTTACTACCTAGCTGCTGCTGTTACTACCTAGCTGCTGCTGTTACTACCTAGCTGCTGCTGTTACTACCTAGCTGCTGCTGTTACTACCTAGCTGCTGCTGTTACTACCTAGCTGCTGCTGTTACTACCTAGCTGCTGCTGCTGTTACTACCTAGCTGCTGCTGCTGTTACTACCTAGCTGCTGCTGTTACTACCTAGCTGCTGCTGTTACTACCTAGCTGCTGCTGTTACTACCTAGCTGCTGCTGTTACTACCTAGCTGCTGCTGTTACTACCTAGCTGCTGCTGCTGTTACTACCTAGCTGCTGCTGCTGCTACTACCTAGCTGCTGTTACTACCTAGCTGCTGCTGCTACTACCTAGCTGCTGCTGTTACTACCTAGCTGCTGCTGTTACTACCTAGCTGCTGTTACTACCTAGCTGCTGCTGCTACTACCTAGCTGCTGCTGTTACTACCTAGCTGCTGCTGTTACTACCTAGCTGCTGTTACTACCTAGCTGCTGCTGCTACTACCTAGCTGCTGCTGTTACTACCTAGCTGCTGCTGTTACTACCTAGCTGCTGCTGTTACTACCTAGCTGCTGCTGTTACTACCTAGCTGCTGCTGTTACTACCTAGCTGCTGCTGTTACTACCTAGCTGCTGCTGTTACTACCTAGCTGCTGCTGTTACTACCTAGCTGCTGCTGCTACTACCTAGTTGCTGCTGTTACTACCTAGCTGCTGCTGTTACTACCTAGTTGCTGCTGTTACTACCTAGCTGCTGCTGTTACTACCTAGCTGCTGCTGTTACTACCTAGCTGCTACTGCTGTTACTACCTAGCTGCTGCTGTTACTACCTAGCTGCTGTTACTACCTAGCTGCTGCTGTTACTACCTAGCTGCTGCTGCTGTTACTACCTAGCTGCTGCTGTTACTACCTAGCTGCTGCTGTTACTACCTAGCTGCTGCTGTTACTACCTAGCTGCTGTTACTACCTAGCTGCTGCTGTTACTACCTAGCTGCTGCTGTTACTACCTAGCTGCTGCTGTTACTACCTAGCTGCTGCTGTTACTACCTAGCTGCTGTTACTACCTAGCTGCTGCTGCTACTACCTAGCTGCTGCTGTTACTACCTAGCTGCCGCTGTTACTACCTAGCTGCTGCTGTTACTACCTAGCTGCTGCTGTTACTACCTAGCTGCTGCTGTTACTACCTAGCTGCTGCTGTTACTACCTAGCTGCTACTGCTGTTACTACCTAGCTGCTGCTGCTACTACCTAGCTGCTGCTGTTACTACCTAGCTGCTGCTGTTACTACCTAGCTGCTGCTGTTACTACCTAGCTGCTGCTGCTGTTACTACCTAGCTGCTGCTGCTACTACCTAGCTGCTGCTGTTACTACCTTGCTGCTGCTGTTACTACCTAGCTGCTGCTGTTACTACCTAGCTGCTGCTGTTACTACCTAGCTGCTGCTGCTGTTACTACCTAGCTGCTGCTGTTACTACCTAGCTGCTGCTGCTGTTACTACCTAGCTGCTGCTGTTACTACCTAGCTGCTGCTGTTACTACCTAGCTGCTGTTACTACCTAGCTGCTGCTGTTACTACCTAGCTGCTGCTGTTACTACCTAGCTGCTGCTGCTGTTACTACCTAGCTGCTGCTGTTACTACCTAGCTGCTGCTGCTGTTACTACCTAGCTGCTGCTGTTACTACCTAGCTGCTGCTGTTACTACCTAGCTGCTGCTGCTGTTACTACCTAGCTGCTGCTGTTACTACCTAGCTGCTGCTGCTGTTACTACCTAGCTGCTGTTACTACCTAGCTGCTGCTGTTACTACCTAGCTGCTGCTGCTGTTACTACCTAGCTGCTGCTGTTACTACCTAGCTGCTGCTGCTGTTACTACCTAGCTGCTGTTACTACCTAGCTGCTGCTGTTACTACCTAGCTGCTGCTGCTGTTACTACCTAGCTGCTGTTACTACCTAGCTGCTGCTGTTACTACCTAGCTGCTGCTGTTACTACCTAGCTGCTGTTACTACCTAGCTGCTGCTGTTACTACCTAGCTGCTGCTGTTACTACCTAGCTGCTGCTGTTACTACCTAGCTGCTACTGCTACTACCTAGCTGCTGCTGTTACTACATAGCTGCTGCTGTTACTACCTAGCTGCTGTTGTTACTACATAGCTGCTGCTGTTACTACCTAGCTGCTGTTGTTACTACCTAGCTGCTACTGCTGTTACTACCTAGCTGCTGCTGTTACTACCTAGCTGCTGCTGCTGTTACTACCTAGCTGCTGCTGTTACTACCTAGCTGCTGCTGTTATTACCTAGCTGCTGCTGTTACTACCTAGCTGCTGCTGTTACTACCTAGCTGCTGCTGTTACTACCTAGCTGCTGCTGTTATTACCTAGCTGCTGCTGTTACTACCTAGCTGCTGCTGCTGTTACTACCTAGCTGCTGCTGTTACTACCTAGCTGCTGCTGTTACTACCTAGCTGCTGCTGTTACTACCTAGCTGCTGCTGTTACTACCTAGCTGCTGCTGTTACTACCTAGCTGCTGCTGTTACTGTAACGGCTTTCTTCCTGGGATGAAGGAGAGGACCAAAATGCAGCGCAGTTAGTGTTCAACATGTTTAATTAAACAATAAACAATGAACATTAACAAATAACAAAATAACAAACGTGAAAGCCGAGACAGTCCTATCTGGTGCAGAACACAAACACAGAGACAGGAAACAACCACCCACAATCCCCAACACAAAACAAGCCACCTTTATATGATTCTCAATCAGGGACAACGATTGACAGCTGTCTCTGATTGAGAACCATATTAGGCTGAACACAGAAACAGACGAACTAGACACACAACATAGAATACCCACCCCAACTCACGCCCTGACCAACTAAACACATACAAAACAACAGAAAACAGGTCAGGAACGTGACAGAACCCCCCCCTCAAGGTGCGAACTCCGGGCGCACCCCTAAAACTCAAGGGGAGGGTCTGGGTGGGCATCTGTCCGCGGTGGCGGCTCCGGCGGTGGACGAGGACACCACTCCACCACTGTCTTTGTCCCCCTCCTTAGCGTCCTTTGAGTGGCGACCCTCGCCCCCGACCATGGTCCAGGAACCTTCACCAAGGCCCCTCCTAAATAGAGGAGACAACTCAGGACAGAGAGGTAGCTCAGGACAGAGAGGTAGCTCAGGACAGAGAGGTAGCTCAGGACAGAGAGGTAGCTCAGGACAGAGGGCAGCTCATGACTGGAGGGCAGCTCATGACTGGAGGGCAGCTCATGACTGGAGGGCAGCTCATGACTGGAGGGCAGCTCATGACTGGAGGGCAGCTCATGACTGTAGGGCAGCTCATGACTGTAGGGCAGCTCATGACTGGAGGGTAGCTCATGACTGGAGGGTAGCTCATGACTGGAGGGCAGCTCATGACTGTAGGGCAGCTCATGACTGTAGGGCAGCTCATGACTGTAGGGCAGCTCATGACTGTAGGGCAGCTCATGACTGTCTGGCGTCTCTGGCAGCTCCTGACTGGCGTCTCTGGCAGCTCCTGACTGGCTGGCGTCTCTGGCAGCTCCTGACTGGCTGGCGGCTCTGGCAGCTCCTGACTGGCTGGCGGCTCTGGCAACTCCTGACTGGCTGGCGGCTCTGGCAACTCCTGACTGGCTGGCGGCTCTGGCAACTCCTGACTGGCTGGCGGCTCTGGCAGCTCCTGACTGGCTGGCGGCTCTGGCAGCTCCTGACTGGCTGGCGGCTCTGGCAGCTCCTGACTGGCTGGCGGCTCTGGCAGCTCCTGACTGGCTGGCGGCTCTGGCAGCTCCTGACTGGCTGGCGGCTCTGGCAGCTCCTGACTGACGGACGGCTCTGGCAGCTCCTGACTGACGGACGGCTCTAATGGCTCGGGACAGACGGGCGGCTCTAATGGCTCGTGGCAGACGGATGACTCAGATGGCGCTGGGCAGACAGATGGCTCAGATGGCGCTAGGCAGACAGATGGCTCAGACGGCGCTGGGCAGACAGATGGCTCAGACGGCGCTGGGCAGACGGATGGCTCAGACGGCGCTGGGCAGACGGATGGCTCAGACGGCGCTGGGCAGACGGATGGCTCAGACGGCGCTGGGCAGACGGATGGCTCAGACGGCGCTGGGCAGACGGATGGCTCAGACGGCGCTGGGCAGACGGATGGCTCAGACGGCGCTGGGCAGGCAGGCAGTGCAGGCAGCTCAGACGGCGCTGGGCAGACGAGCAGTGCAGGCGGCGTTGAGCAGAAGAGCAGCGCAGGCAGTTCAGACGGCGCTGGGCAGGCAGGCAGCTCAGACGGCGCTGGACAGACGAGCAGTGCAGGCGGCGTTGAGCAGACGAGCAGCGCAGGCAGTTCAGACGGCGCTGGGCAGGCAGGCAGCTCAGACGGCGCTGGACAGACGAGCAGTGCAGGCGGCGTTGAGCAGACGAGCAGTGCAGGCAGTTCAGACGGCGCTGGGCAGGCAGGCAGCTCAGACGGCGCTGGACAAACGAGCAGTGCAGGCGGCGTTGGGCAGACGGCCGACTCTGACCTGCTGAGGCGCACAGTAGGCCTGGTGCGTGGTGCCGGAACTGGAGGTACTGGACTGGAGACACGCACCTCAAGGCTAGTGCGGGGAGAAGGCACAGTGCGTACAGGGCTCTGGAGACGCACAGGAGGCTTGGTGCGTGGTGTAGGCACTGGTGGTACTGGGCTGGGGCGGGAAGGTAGCGCCGGATATACCGGACCGTGCAGGCGTACTGGCTCCCTTGAGCACTGAGCCTGCCCAACCTTACCTGGTTGCATGCTCCCCGTAGCCCGTCCAGTGCGGGGAGGTGGAGTAACCCGCACTGGGCTGTGTTGGCGAACCGGGGACACCATGCGTAAGGCTGGTGCCATGTACACCGGCCCGAGGAGACGTACTGGAGGCCAGATATGTAGAGCCGGCTTCATGGCACTTGGCTCAATGCTCACTCTAGCCCGCCCAGTGCGGGGAGGTGGAATAACCCGCACCGGGCTATGCACCCGTACAGGAGACACCGTGCGCTCTTCCGCATAACACGGTGTCTGCCCGTACTCCTGCTCTCCACGGTAAGCCTGGGAAGTGAGCGCAGGTTTCCTACCTGCCCTCGCCACACTACCCTTTAACCCCCCCCCCAAGAAATTTTTGGGGTTTCTTCACGCGCTTCCAGCCCCGCTTCCGTGCTGCCTCCTCAGACCACCGCTCCTGGGCTTTAGCTGCCTCCATCTCTTCCCGAGAGCGGCGATCTTCCCCAACCTTAGCCCAGGGTCCTTCTCCGTTAAATATTTGCTCCCATGACCATTCCTCCTGGTACCGCTGCTGCTGTCGCTGCTGCCCGTTGCCACGCTGCTTGATCCTTGTTTGGTGGGTGGTTCTGTAACGGCTTTCTTCCTGGGATGAAGGAGAGGACCAAAATGCAGCGCAGTTAGTGTTCAACATGTTTAATTAAACAATAAACAATGAACATTAACAAATAACAAAATAACAAACGTGAAAGCCGAGACAGTCCTATCTGGTGCAGAACACAAACACAGAGACAGGAAACAACCACCCACAATCCCCAACACAAAACAAGCCACCTTTATATGATTCTCAATCAGGGACAACGATTGACAGCTGTCTCTGATTGAGAACCATATTAGGCTGAACACAGAAACAGACGAACTAGACACACAACATAGAATACCCACCCCAACTCACGCCCTGACCAACTAAACACATACAAAACAACAGAAAACAGGTCAGGAACGTGACAGTTACTACCTAGCTGCTTCTGTTATTACCTAGTTGCTGCTGTTACTACCTAGCTGCTGCTGTTACTACCTAGCTGCTGCTGTTACTACCTAGCTACTGCTGTTACTACCTAGCTGCTGCTGTTACTACCTAGCTGCTGTTACTACCTAGCTGCTGCTGTTACTACCTAGCTGCTGCTGTTACTACCTAGCTGCTGTTACTACCTAGCTGCTGCTGTTACTACCTAGCTGCTGTTACTACCTAGCTGCTGCTGTTACTACCTAGCTGCTGCTGTTACTACCTAGCTGCTGCTGTTACTACCTAGCTGCTGCTGTTACTACCTAGCTGCTGCTGCTACTACCTAGCTGCTGCTGTTACTACCTAGCTGCTGCTGTTACTACCTAGCTGCTGCTGTTACTACCTAGCTGCTGCTGTTACTACCTAGCTGCTGCTGTTACTACCTAGCTGCTGTTACTACCTAGCTGCTGCGGTTACTACCTAGCTGCTGCTGCTACTACCTAGCTGCTGCTGTTACTACCTAGTTGCTGCTGTTACTACCTAGTTGCTGCTGTTACTACCTAGCTGCTGCTGTTACTACCTAGCTGCTGCTGTTACTACCTAGCTGCTGCTGTTACTACCTAGCTGCTGCTGTTACTACCTAGCTGCTACTGTTACTACCTAGCTGCTTCTGTTATTACCTATCTGCTACTGTTACTACCTAGCTGCTTCTGTTATTACCTAGCTGCTGCTGTTACTACCTAGCTGCTGCTGTTACTACCTAGCTGCTGCTGCTACTACCTAGCTGCTGCTGCTACTACCTAGCTGCTGCTGTTACTACCTAGCTGCTGCTGCTGTTACTACCTAGCTGCTGCTGTTACTACCTAGCTGCTGCTGTTACTACCTAGCTGCTGTTACTACCTAGCTGCTGCTGTTGTTACTACCTAGCTGCTGCTGTTGTTACTACCTAGCTGCTGCTGTTACTACCTAGCTGCTGCTGTTACTACCTAGCTGCTGCTGCTACTACCTAGCTGCTGTTACTACCTAGCTGCTTCTGTTACTACCTAGCTGCTGCTGTTACTACCTAGCTGCTGCTGCTACTACCTAGCTGCTGCTGCTACTACCTAGCTGCTGCTTTTACTACCTAGCTGCTGTTACTACCTAGCTGCTGTTACTACCTAGCTGCTGCTGTTACTACCTAGCTGCTGCTGCTGTTACTACCTAGCTGCTGCTGCTGCTACTACCTAGCTGCTGCTGTTATTACCTAGCTGCTGCTGTTACTACCTAGCTGCTGCTGTTACTACCTAGCTGCTGCTGCTACTACCTAGCTGCTGCTGTTATTACCTAGCTGCTGCTGTTACTACCTAGCTGCTGCTGTTACTACCTAGCTGCTGCTGCTACTACCTAGCTGCTGCTGTTACTACCTAGCTGCTGCTGTTGTTACTACCTAGCTGCTGTTACTACCTAGCTGCTTCTGTTACTACCTAGCTGCTGCTGTTACTACCTAGCTGCTGCTGTTACTACCTAGCTGCTGCTGTTACTACCTAGCTGCTGCTACTACCTAGCTGCTGCTACTACCTAGCTGCTGCTGCTACTACCTAGCTGCTGTTACTACCTAGCTGCTGCTGCTGTTACTACCTAGCTGCTGCTGTTACTACCTATCTGCTGCTGTTACTACCTAGCTGCTGCTGTTACTACCTAGCTGCTGCTGTTACTACCTAGCTGCTGCTACTACCTAGCTGCTGCTGCTACCTAGCTGCTGCTGTACTACCTAGCTGCTGCTGTTACTACCTAGCTGCTGCTGTTACTACCTAGCTGCTGCTGTTACTACCTAGCTGCTGCTGTTACTACCTAGCTGCTGCTGCTGTTACTACCTAGCTGCTGCTGCTGTTACTACCTAGCTGCTGCTGCTGTTACTACCTAGCTGCTGCTGCTGTTACTACCTAGCTGCTGCTGTTACTACCTAGCTGCTGCTGTTACTACCTAGCTGCTGCTGTTACTACCTAGCTGCTGCTGCTACTACCTAGCTGCTGCTGTTACTACCTAGCTGCTGCTGCTACTACCTAGCTGCTGTTGTTACTACCTAGCTGCTGTTACTACCTAGCTGCTGCTGCTACTACCTAGCTGCTGCTGTTACTACCTAGCTGCTGCTGCTGTTACTACCTAGCTGCTGCTGTTACTACCTAGCTGCTGCTGTTACTACCTAGCTGCTGCTGTTACTACCTAGCTGCTGTTACTACCTAGCTGCTGCTGTTACTACCTAGCTGCTGCTGTTACTACCTAGCTGCTGCTGTTACTACCTAGCTGCTGTTACTAACTAGCTGCTGCTGTTACTACCTAGCTGCTGCTGTTACTACCTAGCTGCTGCTGTTACTACCTAGCTGCTGCTGTTACTACCTAGCTGCTGTTACTACCTAGCTGCTGTTACTACCTAGCTGCTGCTGCTACTACCTAGCTGCTGCTGTTACTACCTAGCTGCTGATGTTACTACCTAGCTGCTGTTGTTACTACCTAGCTGCTGCTACTACCTAGCTGCTGCTGTTACTACCTAGCTGCTGTTACTACCTAGCTGCTGCTGTTACTACCTAGCTGCTGCTGTTACTACCTAGCTGCTGTTACTACCTAGCTGCTGCTGTTACTACCTAGCTGCTGCTGTTACTACCTAGCTGCTGCTGTTACTACCTAGCTGCTGCTGCTACCACCTAGCTGCTGTTACTACCTAGCTGCTGCTGCTGTTACTACCTAGCTGCTGCTGTTACTACCTAGCGGCTGCTGTTACTACCTAGCTGCTGTTACTACCTAGCTGCTGCTGCTACTACCTAGCTGCTGCTGCTACTACCTAGCTGCTGCTGTTACTACCTAGCTGCTGCTGTTACTACCTAGCTGCTGCTGCTACTACCTAGCTGCTGCTGCTACTACCTAGCTGCTGCTGTTACTACCTAGCTGCTGTTACTACCTAGCTGCTGTTGTTACTACCTAGCTGCTGCTGTTACTACCTAGCTGCTGCTGTTACTACCTAGCTGCTGCTGCTACTATCTAGCTGCTGCTGTTACTACCTAGCTGCTGCTGTTACTACCTAGCTGCTGCTGTTACTACCTAGCTGCTGTTGTTACTACCTAGCTGCTGCTGCTGTTACTACCTAGCTGCTGCTGTTACTACCTAGCTGCTGCTGTTATTACCTAGCTGCTGCTGTTACTACCTAGCTGCTGCTGCTGTTACTACCTAGCTGCTGCTGCTGTTACTACCTAGCTGCTGCTGTTACTACCTAGCTGCTGCTGCTGTTACTACCAAGCTGCTGCTGTTATTACCTAGCTGCTGCTGTTACTACCTAGCTGCTGCTGCTACTACCTAGCTGCTGCTGTTACTACCTAGCTGCTGCTGTTACTACCTAGCTGCTGTTGTTACTACCTAGCTGCTGCTGCTGTTACTACCTAGCTGCTGCTGTTACTACCTAGCTGCTGCTGTTACTACCTAGCTGCTGCTGTTACTACCTAGCTGCTGCTGCTACTACCTAGCTGCTGCTGTTACTACCTAGCTGCTGCTGCTGTTACTACCTAGCTGCTGTTACTACCTAGCTGCTGTTACTACCTAGCTGCTGTTGTTACTACCTAGCTGCTGTTACTACCTAGCTGCTGTTACTACCTAGCTGCTGCTGCTACTACCTAGCTGCTGCTGCTGTTACTACCTAGCTGCTGTTACTACCTAGCTGCTGCTGTTACTACCTAGCTGCTGCTGTTACTACCTAGCTGCTGCTGTTACTACCTAGCTGCTGCTGCTACTACCTAGCTGCTGTTACTACCTAGCTGCTGCTGTTACTACCTAGCTGCTGCTGCTACCTAGCTGCTGTTACTACCTAGCTGCTGTTACTACCTAGCTGCTGTTACTACCTAGCTGCTGTTACTACCTAGCTGCTGTTGTTACTACCTAGCTGCTGCTGCTACTACCTAGCTGCTGCTGCTGTTACTACCTAGCTGCTGTTACTACCTAGCTGCTGCTGTTACTACCTAGCTGCTGCTACTACCTAGCTGCTGTTACTACCTAGCTGCTGCTGTTACTACCTAGCTGCTGCTGTTACTACCTAGCTGCTGCTGTTACTACCTGGCTGCTGTTACTACCTAGCTGCGGCTGTTACTACCTAGCAGCTGCTGTTACTACCTGGCTGCTGTTACTACCTAGCTGCTGCTGTTGTTACTACCTAGCTGCTGCTGTTACTACCTAGCTGCTACTGTTACTACCTAGCTGCTGCTGTTACTACCTGGCTGCTGTTACTACCTAGCTGCTGCTGTTACTACCTAGCTGCTGCTGTTACTACCTAGCTGCTGTTACTACCTAGCTGCTGCTGTTACTACCTAGCTGCTGCTGTTACTACCTAGCTGCTGCTGTTACTACCTAGCTGCTGCTGTTACTACCTAGCTGCTGTTACTACCTAGCTGCTGCTGCTACTACCTAGCTGCTGCTGTTACTACCTAGCTGCTGTTACTACCTAGCTGCTGCTGTTACTACCTAGCTGCTGCTGTTACTACCTAGCTGCTGCTGCTGTTACTACCTAGCTGCTGCTGTTACTACCTAGCTGCTGCTGTTACTACCTAGCTGCTGCTGTTACTACCTAGCTGCTGCGGTTACTACCTAGCTGCTGCTGTTACTACCTAGCTGCTGCTGTTACTACCTAGCTGCTGTTACTACCTAGCTGCTGCGGTTACTACCCAGCTGCTGTTACTACCTAGCTGCTGTTACTACCTAGCTGCTGCTGCTACTACCTAGCTGCTGCTGTTACTACATAGCTGCTGCTGCTACTACCTAGCTGCTGCTGTTACTACCTAGCTGCTGCTGTTACTACCTAGCTGCTGCTGTTACTACCTAGCTGCTGCTGTTATTACCTAGCTGCTGCTGTTACTACCTAGCTGCTGCTGCTGTTACTACCTAGCTGCTGCTGTTATTACCTAGCTGCTGCTGTTACTACCTAGCTGCTGCTGCTGTTACTACCTAGCTGCTGCTGTTACTACCTAGCTGCTGTTACTACCTAGCTGCTGCTGTTACTACCTAGCTGCTGCTGTTACTCCCTAGCTGCTGCTGTTACTACCTAGCTGCTGCTGCTGTTACTACCTAGCTGCTGCTGTTACTACCTAGCTGCTGCTGTTACTACCTAGCTGCTGCTGTTCCTACCTAGCTGCTGCTGTTCCTACCTAGCTGCTGCTGCTGTTACTACCTAGCTGCTGTTACTACCTAGCTGCTGTTACTACCTAGCTGCTGCTGTTACTCCCTAGCTGCTGCTGTTACTACCTAGCTGCTGCTGTTACTACCTAGCTGCTGCTGTTACTACCTAGCTGCTGCTGTTACTCCCTAGCTGATGCTGTTACTACCTAGCTGCTGCTGTTACTACCTAGCTGCTGCTGTTACTACCTAGCTGCTGCTGTTCCTACCTAGCTGCTGCTGTTGCTGCTGTTACTACCTAGCTGCTGCTACTACCTAGCTGCTGCTGCTGCTCAAGCTAGCCTCTGTTCTCTTCATATGTATTTCATCCGTTTTAGAATAAGGCTTTAATGTAACAAAATATGGGAAAACCGTCAAGGGGGGGGGGGGGGTTCTGAGTACTTTCCCGAAGGCACAGTACATTATTGTCACGCCCTGACCTTAGAGAGCCTTTTTATGTCTCTATTTGATTTGGTCAGGGTGTGATTTGGGGTGGGCATTCTAGTTTCTTTATTTCTATGTTTTCTATTTCTTTGTGTTTGGCCGGGTGTGGTTCTCAATCAGAGGCAGCTGTCTATCGTTGTCTCTGATTGAGAACCATACTTAGGTAGCCTTTTTTCCCACCTGTCTTTGTGGGAAGTTGGCTTTTGTTTAGGGCCCATAGCCTTTAGCTTCACGGTTTGTTTTTGTAGTGTTTATTGTTTTGTTCGGCGTCATTTTGATTTAATAAATAAAATGTACGCTCACCACGCTGCACCTTGGTCCTCTGCTTTCCGTGACAGTCTGTGGCATGTAAGAAGAAGCCAGTGTTCTCGTCTTTGTGTAACTTGGTCACGCGGCCAAAGACAGGACCGTCTGGGGTCACTCTCAGTGACCTCAGTTTCTACGGAGTCCATCGTGTTATTTTGGTATTTTTTCAAGCTGTGTGGAGATATGGAGAGAACAGAGCTATATCTATTTATATTATGATTGTTTTATTACCATTCTCAGTATTTTATTTCACTTCGTCCTGCATGTTGGAGCTCAAAGCCTAAGATAACCACACCTGCGACCCACGTGACGATTAAACCTTCTGCATCTGAATGATAGCAACACATGGTCTCAGGGTATTACTGGGCATTATGAGACAAGAGGTTTATACACACAGAAAAACATTGTATAACTTTTAATCATTTCATCAACCAATCTATCCTCTCTCCCTCCTCCTTCTATCTATTGTTCTATCTATCTATCTATCTATCTATCTATCTATCTATCTATCTATCTATCTCAATTTCAATTCAATTTAAGGGTTTTATTACCATGGGAAACATATGTTAACATTGCCAAAGCAAGTGAGGTAGATAATATACAAAAGGTAAATAAACAATAAAAATGAACGGTAAACATTACACTCACAGAAGTTCCAAAAGAATAAAGACATTTTAAATGTCATATTATGTCTTTATACAGTGTTGTAACGATGTACAAATGGTTAAAGTACAAAAGGGAAAATAAATAACCATAAATATGGGTTATATTTACAATGGTGTTTGTTCTTCACTGGTTGACCTTTTCGTCTGTCTGTCTGTCTGTCTGTCTGTCTGTCTGTCTGTCTGTCTGTCTGTCTGTCTGTCTGTCTGTCTGTCTGTCTGTCTGTCTGTCTGTCTGTCTGTCTGTCTGCCTGCCTGCCTGCCTGTCTGCCTGCCTGCCTGCCTGTCTGCCTGCCTGCATGCCTGACTGTCTGTCTCTATCTCTCTCTCTATTTCTCTCTCTGTCTCTGTCTCTCTGTGTCTGTATAAAGGCGGGATGAATCACCCTCCTAGGGTGTGTGGGCCAGCAGGCTCCTACACATACTAAATATATCCACCTGAAACAAACACACATACAGGCTAAACTTCATACATCTCTCTCTGTCTCTGTCTCTCTCTGTCTCTTTCTGTCTCTCTCTCTCTCTCTTCTCACCTTCTGGCTCTCCTCTCCTCTCCTCTCCTCTCCTCTCCTCTCCTCTCCTCTCCTCTCCTCTCCTCTCCTCTCCTCTCCTCTTCTCTTCTCTTCTCCTCTCTTCTCTCTTCTCCTCTCCTCTCTTCTCTTCTGGCTCTCCTCTCCTCACCTCTCTTCTCCTCTCTTCACCCCTCCCCTCCCCTCCCCTCCCCTCTTCTCTTCTCTTCTCCTCTCCTCTTCTCTTCTCCTCTCATCTCTCTGTTTTTTTCTCTTTTTCCAGATCCCTTTCAGGACAGCCAGCGAGTCAGGCATGACCATTACGACCTCTTATGACCCAGTCTGACCCTCAGGTTACCTGTCACCACTAGTAGAGAATTAGTATAGGTTAGAGGTCAGGGGTCAGCCACGGTGATGATCAAAGAGAGAGAGACAGAGAGATAGGCAGGAGAGAGAGAGAGCGAGAGAGAGAGAGAGAGAGAGAGAGAGAGAGAGAGAGAGAGAGAGAGAGAGAGATGTAATTGAAGAATCCATAGACTATAACCACTTCTTGGAAAATTGGAAAACACTAAACAAACAACAACACGAAGAATTATCTATCCAAAATGGAGATGTATGGGTGAACCACTTCTCCAATATTTGTGGCTCTATAACAAAGAACAAACAGCAAAAACATACACAGGATCAAATACAAATCCTAGAATCAACTATTAAAGACGACCAGAACCCACTGGATTCTCCAATTACCTTGAATGAACTACAGGACAAAATACAAACCCTCCAACCCAAAAAGGCCTGTGGCATTGATGTTATCCTCAATGAAATTATAAAATATACAGACCACAAATTCCAATTGGCTTAAATACTAAAACTCTTTAATATCATCCTCAGCTCTGGCATCTTCCCCAATATTTAGAACCAAGGACTGATGACCCCAATCCACAAAAGTGGAGACAAATTTGACCCCAATAACTATTGTGGGATATGCGTCAACAGCAACCTTGGGAAAATCCTCTGCATCATCATTAACAGGAGACTGGTACATTTCCTCAGTGAAAACAATGTACTGAGCAAATGTCAAATTGGCTTTTTACCAAATTACCGTACGACAGACCACGTTTTCACCCTGCACACCCTAATTGACAAACAAACAAAACAAAGGCAAAGTCTTCTCATGCTTTGTTGATTTCAAAAAAGCCTTCGACTCAATTTGGCTGTATCACAACCGGCTGTGATTGGGTGTTCCATAAGCTGGCGCACAATTGGCCCAACGTCGACCGGGTTTGGCCCGGTGTAGGCCGTCATTGTAAAAAATTATGTGATCTTAATTAACTGACTTGTCTAGTTAAATAAAAAATAATTATAAGGACCTAATTTACCTTTGTTCCAAATAAAAAGCACATGGATGTGTGTGAAACTGATAAACAAAAAAAAGGTAGGATTTTTCACATTGCGAAAACATGAAAATGTCTAACGTCAGTAGTAGCTCGTAGCCTTGTCAAGGATGCATCAGGAAAACATTGGTTGTTACAGAAAAAGGTAAACATTGAATTTGTAGGCGTATTCAACGCTTCTTTGGTCTGTGATTGGTTGTTTGTGCCTTCCGTCACTATGACGTTGTCACAGCTTCCGTGTTTTTGTTTCTTGTCGCTAATGTACATGTGGGTCTACTGGAGAGACTTAAATAAGAAACAGGTATATAACACAATTAAACTACTTTTCAAATAAATATGTACTAACTCGCTAGATAACAATCTAACGTACCGAAAAATGACACTGACTGTAAACTAGCTGATTTAGCTAGCTTGCTAACTTAGATAACGTTAGCTACCGTTACTTAGCTGGCTAACGAATGTGTGTTACATTGTACAACTGTCTGTCCATTGTAATAATATAAACTCTTTAACTAGGTATTGTATCTAGTAAAACAGTGCAACTCATATATCTGAGTACAGCAGACAGACAGACAGGCGGGGATGTGATGCGCAGTTAAGTCGTCCTGATGCTTCCCAGCCGAAACAGATCGGAAGGGTACATGCATACATTATTACCACGTTTTGTGACGTTTTTGTTTGTTTTTGGACTCTGGTGAGTTTTTTTACCGGCTTTTGGGGCACACGACATTTTTTCTCGAGGCAAGCCGAAGTGTACCTACTCCCCATCGTCGGTGATTGTTTAATTTATTTGTAACATCATCAGTGCTCTCGAGTGGCATAGCTGTCTAAGGCACTGCATCTCAGTGCTAGAGGCGTCACTACAGTCCCTGGTTCGATTCCAGGCTGAACCACATCTGGCCGTGATTGGGAGTCCCATATGGCGGCGCACAATTGGCCCAGTGTCCGGGGTAGACGTCATTGTAAATAAGAATTTGTTCTTAACTGACTTGCCTCGTTAAATAAAACAATAAGCAATCAGTCCCTATATTTATTTATTTTCCCTTTTGTACTTTAACTATTTGTACATCGTTACAACACTGTATATATACATAATATGACATTTGAAATGTCTTTATTCTTTTGGAACTTCTGTGAGTGTAATATTTACTGTTCATTTTTTATTGTTTATTTCACTTTTGTTTATTATCTACTTCACTTGCTTTGACAATGTTAACATATGTTTCCCATGACAATAAAGCCCCTTGAATTGAATTGAAATTGAATTGAATTGTTTGGTCAACAGTAGAGATTCTTCAATAAAGTCCTTTGAATTGAATTGAAATTGAATTGTTTGGTCAACAGTAGAGATTCTTCAATAAAGTCTGTCATTCAACGAGAAAGAACTCGTTTTCATGCAAATGTTTTTCACTGAGAAATACCAAACATCTTAGATGGGACATTGCTCAACTGAGATCTCTTTGGCAAAAACGTCAAAATGAATGACAGATTTCTTGAGTTATTTTAGTTTTAATTCTGACTTTTGAGGAAGCGTATAACACATCATCAGTCCCTCGTGTTGTTTCAGCAGGTCAGGCTGAGCTGAACTGAGTGGTGAGTATGGAACCGGGCAGTATGGAACCTGGCAGTATGGGACCGGGCAGTATGGAACCAGGCAGTATGGAACCGGGCAGTATGAAACCTGGCAGTATGGAACCTGGCAGTATGGAACCGGGCAGTATGGAACCGGGCAGTATGGAACCTGGCAGTATGGAACCGGGCAGTATGGAACCTGGCAGTATGGAACCGGGCAGTATGGAACCTGGCAGTATGGAACCGGGCAGTATGGAACCTGGCAGTATGGAACCGGGCAGTATGGAACCAGGCAGTATGGAACCTGGCAGTATGGAACCGGGCAGTATGGAGCGCACCACCAGTATGGAACCGGGCAGTATGGAACCGGGCAGTATGGAACCGGGCAGTATGGAACCTGGCAGTATGGAACCGGGCAGTATGGAACCGGGCAGTGTGGAACCGACCAGTGAGCAACCAGACAGCGGTATGGAACCTGGCAGTGTGGAACCGACCAGTATGGAACCGCTGGAAACTACCAGGGTTGTGGAATCGGCCAGCGGTGTGGAACCGGCCAGAGGTGTGGAACCGGCCAGTGTTGACAGTCTGAAGGTTCTGTATCAGAGCTGTGACTACATCATAGTGGATAAGCACTGGGACATCCGCATCGACAGCAAGATGTGGTACGAGAAACACACGGTCCAGAAACAGCTGGGGCTGCGTTTCCCTGAGCTGGCCGACCCCGGGACGTACTATGGGTTCAGGTAAGAGAAACACACGGTCCAGAAACAGCTGGGGCTGCGTTTCCCTGAGCTGGCCGACCCCGGGACGTACTATGGGTTCAGGTAAGAGAAACACACGGTCCAGAAACAGCTGGGGCTGCGTTTCCCTGAGCTGGCCGACCCCGGGACGTACTATGGGTTCAGGTAAGAGAAACACACGGTCCAGAAACAGCTGGGGCTGAGTTTCCCTGAGCTGGCCGACCCCGGGACGTACTATGGGTTCAGGTAAGAGAAACACACGGTCCAGAAACAGCTGGGGCTGCGTTTCCCTGAGCTGGCCGACCCCGGGACGTACTATGGGTTCAGGTACGAGAAACACACGGTCCAGAAACAGCTGGGGCTGCGTTTCCCTGAGCTGGCCGACCCCGGGACGTACTATGGGTTCAGGTAAGAGAAACACACGGTCCAGAAACAGCTGGGGCTGAGCTTCCCTGAGCTGGCCGACCCCGGGACGTACTATGGGTTCAGGTAAGAGAAACACACGGTCCAGAAACAGCTGGGGCTGCGTTTCCCTGAGCTGGCCGACCCCGGGACGTACTATGGGTTCAGGTAAGAGAAACACACGGTCCAGAAACAGCTGGGGCTGCGTTTCCCTGAGCTGGCCGACCCCGGGACGTACTATGAGTTCAGGTACGAGAAACACACGGTCCAGAAACAGCTGGGGCTGCGTTTCCCTGAGCTGGCCGACCCCGGGACGTACTATGGGTTCAGGTAAGAGAAACACACGGTCCAGAAACAGCTGGGGCTGAGCTTCCCTGAGCTGGCCGACCCCGGGACGTACTATGGGTTCAGGTAAGAGAAACACACGGTCCAGAAACAGCTGGGGCTGCGTTTCCCTGAGCTGGCCGACCCCGGGACGTACTATGGGTTCAGGTAAGAGAAACACACGGTCCAGAAACAGCTGGGGCTGCGTTTCCCTGAGCTGGCCGACCCCGGGACGTACTATGAGTTCAGGTACGAGAAACACACGGTCCAGAAACAGCTGGGGCTGCGTTTCCCTGAGCTGGCCGACCCCGGGACGTACTATGGGTTCAGGTAAGAGAAACACACGGTCCAGAAACAGCTGGGGCTGAGTTTCCCTGAGCTGGCCGACCCCGGGACGTACTATGGGTTCAGGTAAGAGAAACACACGGTCCAGAAACAGCTGGGGCTGCGTTTCCCTGAGCTGGCCGACCCCGGGACGTACTATGGGTTCAGGTAAGAGAAACACACGGTCCAGAAACAGCTGGGGCTGCGTTTCCCTGAGCTGGCCGACCCCGGGACGTACTATGGGTTCAGGTAAGAGAAACACACGGTCCAGAAACAGCTGGGGCTGAGTTTCCCTGAGCTGGCCGACCCCGGGACGTACTATGGGTTCAGGTAAGAGAAACACACGGTCCAGAAACAGCTGGGGCTGCGTTTCCCTGAGCTGGCCGACCCCGGGACGTACTATGGGTTCAGGTAAGAGAAACACACGGTCCAGAAACAGCTGGGGCTGAGCTTCCCTGAGCTGGCCGACCCCGGGACGTACTATGGGTTCAGGTAAGAGAAACACACGGTCCAGAAACAGCTGGGGCTGCGTTTCCCTGAGCTGGCCGACCCCGGGACGTACTATGGGTTCAGGGAGGTGGAGGGAGGGTTGACCAACTGATTTTACAGTGAAGGAGATTAATAGTGAAACTAAGACATGAAGACTAGAGAGAATCACCAGTAGATTATGGGCTTTATATTACATTATATTGTATCGTCAACAATGAACACACACACACACATAGCCAGGTACGGTATCTCAATCTGAAACATCTCTCTCTCTCTCTCTCTCTCTCTCTCTCTGTCTCTCTGTCTCTCTGTCTCTCTGTCTCTGTTTCTCTGTCTCTGTCTCTCTCCCTCTGTCTCTCTCTGTCTCTCTCTCTCTCTCTCCTTCTCTCTCTGTCCCTCTCTCACTCTCGCTCTCTCTCTCTCTCTCTCTCTCTCTCTCTCTCTGTCTCTCTGTCTCTCTGTCTCTGTTTCTCTGTCTCTGTCTCTCTCCCTCTGTCTCTCTCTGTCTCTCTCTCTCTCTCTCTCTCCTTCTCTCTCTGTTTCTCTCTCTCTCTCTCTCCCTTTCTCTCTCTCTCTCCTTCTCTCTCTCTCTTTATCTCTCTCTCTTTATCTCTCTCTCTCTCCCTTTCTCTGTCTCTCTCCCTTCTCTCTCTCTCTCTCTCCTCTCTCTCTCATTCTCTCTCTCTCTCTCTCTCTCTCTCTCTCTCTCTCTCTCTCTCTCCTTCTCCCTCTCTCTCTCTCTCTCTCCTTCTCTCTCTCTCTCTCTCTCTCTCTCTCCTTCTCTCTCTGTCAGGTTCTGTCACCAGCTGGACTACTCCACCAGTGGGGTTCTGTGTGTGGCTCTGAACAAGGCTGCTGCTGGCCGGGTCTACCACTGCTTTAAAGACCGCAGAGCTACCAAGGTCTACCTAGCACTGGTACACACACACACCACACACACCACGCCTCACACACACACCACACACCCCGCCTCACACACACACACACACCACGCCTCACACACACACCACACACACACACACACCACGCCTCACACACACACCACACACACACACACACCACGCCACACACACACACCACGCCACACACACACACACCACGCCTCACACACACACCACACACCACGCCTCACACACACACCACGCCACACACACACACCACGCCACACACACACACCACACACCACGCCTCACACACACACCACGCCTCACACACACACCACGCCTCACACACACACCACACCACACACACACCACGCCTCACAAAAGAAGATGACTAGATGTAATATGTGTTTCCACCAGGTGAGAAGCTGGGTAGAGGAGGAGAAGGTGACTATAGATTTAATATGCGTTTCCTCCAGGTGAGAAGCTGGGTAGAGGAGGAGTAGATGACTGTAGATGTAATATGTGTTTCCTCCAGGTGAGAAGCTGGGTGGAGGAGGAGAAGATGACTGTAGATTTAATGTGTTTCCTCCAGGTGAGAAGCTGGGTAGAGGAGGAGTAGATGACTGTAGATGTAATGTGTTTCCTCCAGGTGAGAAGCTGGGTAGAGGAGGAGTACATGACTGTAGATGTAATATGTGTTTCCTCCAGGTGAGAAGCTGGGTAGAGGAGGAGTAGATGACTGTAGATGTAATGTGTTTCCTCCAGGTGAGAAGCTGGGTAGAGGAGGAGTAGATGACTGTAGATTTAATGTGTTTCCTCCAGGTGAGAAGCTGGGTAGAGGAGGAGAGGGTGACTGTAGATGTAATATGTGTTTCCTCCAGGTGAGAAGCTGGGTAGAGGAGGAGTAGATGACTGTAGATGTAATGTGTTTCCACCAGGTGAGAAGCTGGGTAGAGGAGGAGTAGATGACTGTAGATGTAATGTGTTTCCACCAGGTGAGAAGCTGGGTAGAGGAGGAGTAGATGACTGTAGATTTAATGTGTTTCCACCAGGTGAGAAGCTGGGTGGAGGAGGAGAAGATGACTGTAGATGTAATGTGTTTCCTCCAGGTGAGAAGCTGGGTAGAGGAGGAGTAGATGACTGTAGATGTAATATGTGTTTCCACCAGGTGAGAAGCTGGGTAGAGGAGGAGAAGATGACTGTAGATGTAATATGTGTTTCCTCCAGGTGAGAAGCTGGGTGGAGGAGGAGGAGATGACTGTAGATGTAATATGTGTTTCCTCCAGGTGAGAAGCTGGGTGGAGGAGGAGGAGATGACTGTAGATTTCTCCATCGGTCAAAACACCACAGAGGGAAGAACACACATGATGTGTATCCAAGGAACAGACGGTAAGAACCTGCTGCAGCTGGTGTGTGTGTGTGTGTGTGTGTGTGTGTGTGTGTGTGTGTGTGTGTGTGTGTGGTGTGTGAGTCAGTCAGTCAGCCAGTCAGCAAGCAAGTAAGTAAGTAATATATACAGGGAGTACCAGGTAATAACATGACTATATACAGGGAGTACCAGGTAATAACGTGGCTATATACAGGAAGTACCAGGTAATAACGTGGCTATATACAGGAAGTACCAGGTAATAACGTGGCTATATACAGGAAGTACCAGGTAATAACGTGGCTATATACAGGGAGTACAAGGTAATAACTTGGCTATATACAGGAAGTACCAGGTAATAACGTGGCTATATACAGGAAGTACCAGGTAATAACGTGGCTATATACAGGGAGTACAAGGTAATAACGTGGCTATATACAGGAAGTACCAGGTAATAACGTGGCTATATACAGGAAGTACCAGGTAATAACGTGGCTATATACAGGAAGTACCAGGTAATAACGTGGCTATATACAGGAAGTACCAGGTAATAAACGTGGCTATATACAGGAAATACCAGGTAATAACATGGCTATATACAGGGAGTACCAGGTAATAACATGGCTATATACAGGGAGTAGCAGGTAATAACATGGCTATATACAGGGAGTACCAGGTAATAACATGGCTATATACAGGGAGTACCAGGTAATAACATGGCTATATATAGGGAGTACCAGGTAATAACATGGCTATATACAGGAAGTACCAGGTAATAACATGGTTATATACAGGAAGTACCAGGTAATAACATGGTTATATACAGGGAGTACCAGGTAATAACATGGCTATATACAGGGAGTACCAGGTAATAACATGGCTATATACAGGGAGTACCAGGTAATAACATGGCTATATACAGGAAGTAGCAGGTAATAACATGGCTATATACAGGGAGTACCAGGTAATAACGTGGCTATATACAGGGAGTACCAGGTAATAACATGGCTATATACAGGAAGTAGCAGGTAATAACATGGCTATATACAGGGAGTACCAGGTAATAACATGGCTATATACAGGAAGTAGCAGGTAATAACGTGGTTATATACAGGAGTACAGACATGGCTATATACAGGGAGTACCAGGTAATAACATGGCTATATACAGGGAGTAGCAGGTAATAACATGGCTATATACAGGGAGTACCAGGTAATAACATGGCTATATACAGGGAGTACCAGGTAATAACATGGCTATATATAGGGAGTACCAGGTAATAACATGGCTATATACAGGAAGTACCAGGTAATAACATGGTTATATACAGGAAGTACCAGGTAATAACATGGTTATATACAGGGAGTACCAGGTAATAACATGGCTATATACAGGGAGTACCAGGTAATAACATGGCTATATACAGGGAGTACCAGGTAATAACATGGCTATATACAGGAAGTAGCAGGTAATAACATGGCTATATACAGGGAGTACCAGGTAATAACGTGGCTATATACAGGGAGTACCAGGTAATAACATGGCTATATACAGGAAGTAGCAGGTAATAACATGGCTATATACAGGGAGTACCAGGTAATAACATGGCTATATACAGGAAGTAGCAGGTAATAACGTGGTTATATACAGGAAGTACCAGGTAATAACGTGGCTATATACAGGGAGTACCAGGTAATAACATGGCTATATACAGGGAGTACCAGGTAATAACATGGCTCACAGAGGTTAGGTTAGCTCACAGAGGTACGGTTATCTCACAGTGGTAGTGGTAAGGTTAGCTCACAGAGGTAAGGTTAGCGCACAGAGGTAAGGTTAGCTCACAGAGAGAGGTAAGGTTAGCTCACAGAGGTACGGTTAGCTCACAGAGGTAAGGTTAGCTCACAGAGGTAGTGGTAAGGTTAGCTCACAGTGGTAGTGGTAAGGTTAGCTCACAGTGGTAGTGGTAAGGTTAGCTCACAGTGGTAGTGGTAAGGTTAGCTCACAGTGGTAGAGGTAAGGTTAGCTCACAGAGGTACGGTTAGCTCACAGTGGTAGTGGTAAGGTTAGCTCACAGTGCTAGTGGTAAGGTTAGCTCACAGTGGTAGTGGTAAGGTTAGCTCACAGAGGTATGGTTAGCTCACAGTGGTAGTGGTAAGGTTAGCTCACAGTGGTAGTGGTAAGGTTAGCTCACAGTGGTAGTGGTAAGGTTAGCTCACAGTGGTAGTGGTAAGGTTAGCTCACAGTGGTAAGGTTAGCTCACAGAGGTAGTGGTAAGGTTAGCTCACAGTGGTAGTGGTAAGGTTAGCTCACAGAGGTAGTGGTAAGGTTAGCTCACAGTGGTAGTGGTAAGGTTAGCTCACAGAGGTACGGTTAGCTCACAGTGGTAGTGGTAAGGTTAGCTCACAGTGGTAGTGGTAAGGTTAGCTCACAGAGGTAGTGGTAAGGTTAGCTCACAGTGGTAGTGGTAAGGTTAGCTCACAGTGGTAGTGGTAAGGTTAGCTCACAGAGGTAGTGGTAAGGTTAGCTCACAGTGTTAGTGGTAAGGTTAGCTCACAGTGTTAATGGTAAGGTTAGCTCACAGTGGTAGTGGTAAGGTTAGATCACAGAGGTAGTGGTAAGGTTAGCTCACAGAGGTAGTGGTAAGGTTAGCTCACAGTGGTAGTGGTAAGGTTAGCTCACAGTGGTAGTGGTAAGGTTAGCTCACAGAGGTAGTGTTAAGGTTAGCTCACAGTGGTAGTGGTAAGGTTAGCTCACAGAGGCACAGGTACGGTTAGCTCACAGTGGTAGTGGTAAGGTTAGCTTACAGAGGTAGAGGTACGGTTAGCTCACAGTGATAGTGGTAAGGTTAGCTCACAGAGGTACGGTTAGCTCACAGAGGTACGGTTAGCTCACAGTGGTAAGGTTAGCTTACAGAGGTACGGTTAGCTCACAGAGGTAGAGGTACGGTTAGCTCACAGAGGTACGGTTAGGTCACAGAGGTACGGTTAGCTCACAGTGGTACGGTTAGCTCACAGAGGTACGGTTAGCTCACAGAGGTACGGTTAGCTCACAGTGGTACGGTTAGCTCACAGAGGTACGGTTAGCTCACAGTGGTACGGTTAGCTCACAGAGGTACGGTTAGCTCACAGAGGTACGGTTAGCTCACAGAGGTACGGTTAGCTCACAGTGGTACGGTTAGCTCACAGTGGTACGGTTAGCTCACAGTGGTACGGTTAGCTCACAGAGGTACGGTTAGCTCACAGAGGTACGGTTAGCTCACAGAGGTACGGTTAGCTCACAGAGGTACGGTTAGCTCACAGTGGTACGGTTAGCTCACAGTGGTACGGTTAGCTCACAGAGGTAAGGCGCCCAGTTCATGACATCTATTGCCACAGTGTTCGAATCCCCCATGGAGCGCATGAAGACCAGAGTTGTCGTGTTTCACTCTAACGAAGACTTAAACGTCTGGTTTTCCACGGATTTGTTATCTTCATGAAAGCTACTCTCTTTAAAGCTGCAATATGTAACTTTTTGGGCGACCGACCAAATGCACATAGAAGTGTTAGTTCTAGATCTGTAAGTCTCATTGACAGCGAGTCTCTCTGCAGGTTACCGACCAAATGCACATAGAAATGTTAGTTCTAGATCTGTAAGTCTCATTGACAGCGAGTCTCTCTGCAGGTTACCGACCAAATGCACATAGAAATGTTAGTTCTAGATCTGTAAGTCTCATTGACAGCGAGTCTCTCTGCAGGTTACCGACCAAATTCACATAGAAATGTTAGTTCTAGATCTGTAAGTCTCATTGCCAGTCTCTCTGCAGGTTACCGACCAAATTCACATAGAAATGTTAGTTCTAGATCTGTAAGTCTCATTGCCAGTCTCTCTGCAGGTTACCGACCAAATTCACATAGAAGTGTTAGTTCTAGATCTGTAAGTCTCATTGCCAGTCTCTCTGCAGGTTACCGACCAAATTCACATAGAAGTGTTAGTTCTAGATCTGTAAGTCTCATTGCCAGTCTCTCTGCAGGTTACCGACCAAATTCACATAGAAGTGTTAGTTCTAGATCTGTAAGTCTCATTGCCAGTCTCTCTGCAAGTTACCGACCAAATTCACATAGAAATGTTAGTTCTAGATCTGTAAGTCTCATTGCCAGTCTCTCTGCAGGTTGTGAGAAGCCCAAGCCCTGTCGGACACAGCTCACAGTGTTGGAGTACGGAGCTTATGATGGAGACCCTGTTACCAAGGTGCTGCTGCAACCTCTGACAGGTACACACACACACACACACACACACACACACACACACACACACACACACACACACACACACACACACACACACACACACACACACACACACACACACACACATAGACACACACACACACACACACACACACACACACACACACACACACACACACAGACGCACACACACACACAGGTACACAGATAGGCCTATATAGTGTTCGGTAGGTACAAAAATATTCAACTCATATTGTTGTCATTTTGTGTGTCAGGTCGTACCCACCAGCTGAGGGTCCACTGTGAGGCGGTAGGTCACCCCATCGTAGGAGACTACACCTACAGCCTGGGAGAAGACAGCGCCCCCTATCGTATGATGCTGCACGCACACCTCCTACACCTCCCTCTGGAGCCTCTCCCCCTGCAGGCCGTCGCTCCTGACCCCTTCACCACGCCCACTGACCCCCGATGGCGCCCGCAGCACTGCCTCCGGACTGTAGAGGGAGCCGTGGAGACCCTGCTGGAGCGCAGGGCGGCGGAGGAGAGGACGGAGCAGGAGGAGAAGAAGAGGCAGCAGGAGGAGAGGAGGAAGCAGCAGGAGGAGAGGAGGAGGAGGGGGAGAGAGGAGAGTGCGGAGCAGAGGAGGACGTGTCAGCAGTGGTTGTCTGAGTGGACTGATGTCTGAATTCTCCATCCCTCCTCCTCTCTTCATCCTCCATCCCTCCTCCTCTCTTCATCCCCATCCCTTCTTCTTCTTCTATCTTCATCCCCCATCCCTCCTCCTCCTCCTCTCTTCATCCCCCATCCCTCCTTCTCTTCCTCCTATCTTCATCTCTCATCCCTTCTCCTCTCTTCATCCCGCATCCCTTCTCCTCTCTTCATCCCCCATCCCTTCTGCTCCTCTCTTCATCCCCCCATCCCCCATCCCTTCTCCTCCTCCTCTCTTCATCCTCCATCCCTCCTCCTCTCTTCATCCCTTCTCCTCTCTTCATCCCCATCCCTTCTCCTCCTCCTCTCTTCATCCCTTCTGCTCCTCTCTTCATCCTCTCGTCATCCCTCCTCCTCCTCTCTTCATCCCCCCATCCCCCATCCCTTCTGCTTCATCACCCCCTCCTCTGTTAACCTCTCCTTGAGACTCTGCAACCAAAAGCATCTTTTAATATTTGATCTGTATGGGAAAGACAGAAAAAAATGGGGAACTAATGCCTCTCTGCTTCACTCAGTATTCAAGAGATGTATTGTGTGAGTCTGGTGGGAGAGTAGCACAGCAGGAGTCCTACTGTCTTCCCTCCATCTCACATTGAACAGAAGTCTGGAAATCAATACTTACTCTTCAAAAACAGCATTTTTAATGGCACTTTTTTGACCATTTTGAAATGTTTTTACTGCTGTTTTGAAGTTGCTCTCTGGATTAGAGTGTCTGCTAAATGACTAAAATGGAAGCCATATCAAAGATTTACAGTTTACACCTCTTCTTCTCTGGTAATATGAATCATGACCCCTTTCCCGGGTCAGGGGATGGCAAAATAAAAATATTTTATTTGATCTATTTTTGTTGACAATTCAAAGTTACAATATTAAAAAGAAATAATTCATTGCAGATTGGAAACATGTTTTCAACACATACTGTAGCTACAAATAAACATAGCTAGCTAGCTACATCACTATTTCACAATACAAGATCTGTATTCGTGTTGCAAAACTTGTCAACATAGGATTATCTGTTTAAGTCAGTCTCATAGTTAAAAAGCTACTTGGCAAATAGAACTGTGTCCAGTTTGATGCAAGTTATCTGATATGTTAACTGTCCAGAAGGGGGAGCCACAGGGCTCTGTTCTAGGACCACTGTTAATACTGTCCAGAAGGGGGTTCCACAGGGCTCTGTTCTAGGACCACTGTTAATACTGTCCAGAAGGGGGTGCCACAGGGCTCTGTTCTAGGACCACTGTTAATACTGTCCAGAAGGGGGTGCCACAGGGCTCTGTTCTAGGACCACTGTTAATACTGTCCAGAAGGGGGTGCCACAGGGCTCTGTTCTAGGACCACTGTTAATACTGTCCAGAAGGGGGTGCCACAGGGCTCTGTTCTAGGACCACTGTTGTATACTGTCTATATTACAGTTTCTCAATCGCTTTGCCTAATAAAAAATAAAAAAACAGTCTTAACATTCTCTAAACTGTTAAATGCAATTGTCACAACTGTTTTTAATGGGACATCACAACTCTATTGCATGTCTGCAAAAGGTAGTAACTCACCCAAAACATTTAATTTATGCTTCAAAATTGCATGTTGGTGAAATGGAGAAAGGTGAAAATGAAACATGGATCGGTGGCGACTAGAAAGCCGGTGACGTCGACCGCCGAACGCCGCCCGAACAAGGAGAGGGACCAACTTCGGCGGAAGTCGTGACATTATTGTGTCAGTAAATTGGCCAATACCTCCAAAATTAAACTGTTTTTTTTTTGTCATCTTGTGAGCCGTACTGGTCAAAATGTTGATGTTTTATCACCATGGCAACCCAGGAAATGTTTGTTCATATACAAATTTCAGTTTTGTTCAACTTATTTTGTTGTTGACATTGACTGCCGTATACCAGAAGATCAGTTTTGTCTGGCTGAATGCTATGGTGTAATCACACTGAGCTGTTTAGATACAGGATTCAAACAGTAGGTCAAAGTTCACTGGGAAAAGTCAATACTGTAGTACACAGATAAAAGGATATGCACAAAATAATTATAATTTGAGAAAAACTGTAATCATGTTCAAATCAAATTTTATTAGTCACATGACCTTACAGACCTTACCTTGAAATGCTGAATACAACAGGTGTAGTAGACCTTACCTTGAAATGCTGAATACAACAGGTGTAGACCTCACAGTGAAATGCTGAATACAACAGGTGTAGTAGACCTCACAGTGAAATGCTGAATACAACAGGTGTAGTAGACCTTACAGTGAAATGCTGAATACAACAGGTGTAGTAGACCTTACAGTGAAATGCTGAATACAACAGGTGTAGTAGACCTCACAGTGAAATGCTGAATACAACAGGTGTAGTAGACCTTACAGTGAAATGCTGAATACAACAGGTGTAGTAGACCTCACAGTGAAATGCTGAATACAACAGGTGTAGTAGACCTTACAGTGAAATGCTGAATACAACAGGTGTAGTAGACCTCACAGTGAAATGCTGAATACAACAGGTGTAGTAGACCTCACAGTGAAATGCTGAATACAACAGGTGTAGTAGACCTCACAGTGAAATGCTGAATACAACAGGTGTAGTAGACCTTACAGTGAAATGCTGAATACAACAGGTGTAGTAGACCTCACAGTGAAATGCTGAATACAACAGGTGTAGTAGACCTCACAGTGAAATGCTGAATACAACAGGTGTAGACCTCACAGTGAAATGCTGAATACAACAGGTGTAGACCTTACAGTGAAATGCTGAATACAACAGGTGTAGTAGACCTCACAGTGAAATGCTGAATACAACAGGTGTAGTAGACCTTACAGTGAAATGCTGAATACAACCGGTGTAGTAGACCTTACAGTGAAATGCTGAATACAACCGGTGTAGTAGACCTTACAGTGAAATGCTGAATACAACAGGTGTAGTAGACCTTACAGTGAAATGCTGAATACAACAGGTGTAGTAGACCTCACAGTGAAATGCTGAATACAACAGGTGTAGTAGACCTCACAGTGAAATGCTGAATACAACAGGTGTAGTAGACCTCACAGTGAAATGCTGAATACAACAGGTGTAGTAGACCTTACAGTGAAATTCTGAATACAACAGGTGTAGTAGACCTTACAGTGAAATGCTGAATACAACAGGTGTAGTAGACCTCACAGTGAAATGCTGAATACAACAGGTGTAGTAGACCTTCCTGTGAAATGCTGAATACAACAGGTGTAGTAGACCTTCCTGTGAAATGCTGAATACAACAGGTGTAGTAGACCTCACAGTGAAATGCTGAATACAACAGGTGTAGTAGACCTCACAGTGAAATGCTGAATACAACAGGTGTAGTAGACCTCACAGTGAAATGCTGAATACAACAGGTGTAGTAGACCTTACAGTGAAATGCTGAATACAACAGGTGTAGTAGACCTTACAGTGAAATGCTGAATACAACAGGTGTAGTAGACCTTACAGTGAAATGCTGAATACAACAGGTGTAGTAGACCTCACAGTGAAATGCTGAATACAACAGGTGTAGTAGACCTTACAGTGAAATGCTGAATACAACAGGTGTAGTAGACCTCACAGTGAAATGCTGAATACAACAGGTGTAGTAGACATCACAGTGAAATGCCGAATACAACAGGTGTAGTAGACATCACAGTGAAATGCCGAATACAACAGGTGTAGTAGACCTCACAGTGAAATGCCGAATACAACAGGTGTAGTAGACCTTACAGTGAAATGCCGAATACAACAGGTGTAGTAGACCTTACAGTGAAATGCTGAATACAACAGGTGTAGTAGACCTCACAGTGAAATGCTGAATACAACAGGTGTAGACCTTACAGTGAAATGCTGAATACAACAGGTGTAGTAGACCTTACAGTGAAATGCTGAATACAACAGGTGTAGTAGACCTCACAGTGAAATGCTGAATACAACAGGTGTAGTAGACCTCACAGTGAAATGCTGAATACAACAGGTGTAGTAGACCTCACAGTGAAATGCTGAATACAACAGGTGTAGTAGACCTCACAGTGAAATGCTGAATACAACAGGTGTAGTAGACATCACAGTGAAATGCTGAATACAACAGGTGTAGTAGACATCACAGTGAAATGCTGAATACAACAGGTGTAGTAGACCTTACAGTGAAATGCTGAATACAACAGGTGTAGTAGACCTCACAGTGAAATGCTGAATACAACAGGTGTAGTAGACCTTACAGTGAAATGCTGAATACAACAGGTGTAGTAGACCTCACAGTGAAATGCTGAATACAACAGGTGTAGTAGACCTCACAGTGAAATGCTGAATACAACAGGTGTAGTAGACCTTACAGTGAAATGCTGAATACAACAGGTATATACAGGGGGCACCGGTATAGAGTCAATGTGGAGACTATATACAGGGGGCACCGGTATAGAGTCAATGTGGAGACTATATACAGAGGGTACCGGTACAGAGTCAATGTGGAGGCTATATACAGGGGGGTACTGGTACAGAGTCAATGTGGAGGCTATATACAAGGGGGTACTGGTACAGAGTCAATATGGAGGCTATATACAGGGGGTACCGGTACAGAGTCAATGTGGAGGCTATATACAGGGTATTATGGTACAGAGTCAATGTGGAGGCTATATACAGGGGGTACCGGTACAGAGTCAATGTGGAGACTATATACAAGGGGGTACTGGTACAGAGTCAATATGGAGGCTATATACAGGGGGTACCGGTACAGAGTCAATGTGGAGACTATATACAGGGGGTACCGGTACAGAGTTAATGTGGAGGTTATATACAGGGGGTACCGGTACAGAGTCAATGTGGAGGCTATATGCAGGGGGTACCGGTACAGAGTCAATGTGGAGACTATATACAGGGGGTACCGGTACAGAGTTAATGTGGAGGTTATATACAGGGGGTACCGGTACAGAGTCAATGTGGAGGCTATATGCAGGGGGTACCGGTACAGAGTCAATGTGGAGACTATATACAGGGGGTACCGGTACAGAGTCAATGTGGAGGCTATATACAGGGGGTACCGGTACAGAGTCAATGTGGAGGCTATATACAGGGGGGTACCGGTACAGAGTCATTGTGGAGGCTATATACAGGGGGCTACCGGTACAGAGTCAATGTGGAGGCTATATACAGGGGGCACCGGTATAGAGTCAATGTGGAGACTATATACAGAGGGTACCGGTACAGAGTCAATGTGGAGGCTATATACAGGGGGTACCGGTACAGAGTCAATGTGGAGACTATATACAGGTGGTACCGGTACAGAGTCAATGTGGAGGCTATATACAGGGGGTACCGGTACAGAGTCAATGTGGAGGCTATATACAGGTGGTACCGGTACAGAGTCAATGTGGAGGCTATATACAGGGTGTTACGGTACAGAGTCAATGTGGAGGCTATATACAGGGGGTACTGGTACAGAGTCAATGTGGAGGCTATATACAGGGGGTACCGGTACAGAGTCAGTATGGAGACTATATTCAGGGGGTACCAGTACAGAGTCAATTTGGAGACTATATACAGGGGGTACCGGTACAGAGTCAATGTGGAGGCTATATACAGGGGGGTACTGATACAGAGTCAATGTGTGGGGGCACCGGTTGGTTGAGGTAGTATGTACATGTAGGTAGAGTTATTAAATTGACTATGCATAGATGACAACAGAAAGTGGCAGCGGTGTAAAAGAGGGGGGGGGGTCAATGCAACTAGTCTGGGCCATTTGATTAGATGTTCAGGATGTCACGATCGTCCTATGAGTGAGACCAAGGCGCAGCGTGAGTAGAGTTCCACATATTTTTTAATAAACTGAAAACTCACCAAAACAATGAAGCACAAACAAAACGTGAAGCTATACAAAAATAGTGCAGACAGGCAACTAAACATAGACAAGATCCCACAAACACAAATGAGGAAAATGGCTACCTAAATATGATCCCCAATCAGAGACAACGATAAACAGCTGCCTCTGATTGGGAACCATATCAGGCTACTATAGAAATACAAAAACACCTAGATCGCCCACCCAAGTCACTATCACGCCCCAACAAACACAGAGAAAAAACAGCTTATCTATCTATCTTATCTTATCTATCTTAGCTGGTCAGGGCGTGACACAGGAGTCTTATGGCTTGGGGGCAGAAGCTGTTTAGAAGCCTCTTGGACGTAGACTTGGCGCTCCGGTACCGCTTGCCGTGCGGTAGCAGAGAAAACAGTCTATGACTAGGGTGGCTGGAGTCTTTGACAAGTTTTAGGGCCTTCCTCTGACACCGCCTGGTATAATGGTCCTGGATGGCAGGAAGCTTGGCCTCAGTGATGTACTGGGCCGTTTGCACTACCCTTTGTAGTGCCTTGCAATCGGAGGCCGAGCAGTTGCCATACCAGGCAGTAATGCAATGAGTCAGGATGCTCTCGATGGTGCAGCAGTAGAACCTTTTGAGGATCTGAGGACCCATGCCAAATCTTTTCAGTCTCCTGAGGTGGAATAGGTTTTGTCGTGCCCTCTTCACGGCTGTCTTGGTTTGCTTAGACCATGTTAGTTTGTTGTAAATGTGGACACCAAGGAACTTGAAGCTCTCAACCTGCTCCACTGCAGCCCCGTCGATGAGAATGGGGGCGTGCTTGGTCCTCTTTTTCATGTAGTCCACAATCATCTCCTTAGTCTTGATCACGTTGAGGGAGAGGTTGTTGTCCTGGCACCACACTGCCAGGTCTCTGACCTCCCCCTTATAGGCTGTCTTGTCATTGTTGGTGATCAGGCCTACCACTGTTGTGTCATCAGCAAACTTAATGATGGTGTTGGACTCGTGCCTGGCCGTGCAGTCATGGGTGAACAGGGAGTACAGGAGGGGACTGAGCACGCACCCCTGAGGTGCCTCTGTGTTGAGGATCAGCGTGGCAGATATGTTGTTACCTACCCTTACCACCTGGGGGCGGCCAGTCAGGAAGTCCTGGATCCAGTTGCAGAGGGAGGTGTTTAGTCCCAGGATCCTTAGCTTAGTGATGAGCTTCGTGGGCGCTATTGTGTTGAACGCTGAGCTGTAGTCAATGAACAGCATTCTCACATAGGTGTTCCTTTTGTCCAGGTGGGAAAGGGCAGTGTGGAGTGCAATTGAGATTGCGTCATCTGTGGATCTGTTGGGGCGGTATGCGAATTGGAGTGGGTCTAGGGTTTCCGGGATGATGGTGTTGATGTGAGCCATGACCAGTCTTTCAAAGCATTTCATGACTACTGACGTGAGTGCTACGGGTCGGTAGTCCTTTAGGCAGGTTACCTTTGCTTTCTTTGGCACAGGGACTATGGTGGTCTGCTTGAAACATGTAGGAATTACAGACTGGGTCAGGGAGATGTTGAAAATGTCAGTGAAGACACTTGCCAGTTGGTACGCGCATGCTCTGAGTACACGTCCTGGTAATCCGTCTGGCCCCGTGGCCTTCTGAATGTTGACCTGTTTAAAGGTCTTGCTCAGATCGGCTACGGAGAGCGTGATCACACCGTCGTCCGGAACAGCTGGTGCTCTCATGCATGCTTCAGTGTTGCGTGCCTCGACGCGAACATAAAAGGCATTTAGCCTGTCTGGTAGGCTTGTGTCACTGGGCAGCTTGCGGCTGGGTTTCCCTTTGTAGTCCGTAATAGTTTGCAAGCCCTGCCACATCCGACGAGCATCAGAGCCGGTGTAGTAGAGCCGGCTACCAGATTGCTATAACATATGGCTTGTGTTCAAGAGCATCGAAACGACTGCAGGCGACTGCCTACTGACTGATCTACAAATCACCTTGAATCATAAATAACACTCGTTATTATCTGTCGATCAGTCAGTCACAATTTTACAAAATGATTACATTTCCGGTTTTGATCCTCTCGAACACGGCCATTATCAAATCAAATCAAATGTATTTATATAAATTTCGTACAGAACCCTGCTTGTGCTGTTACCTTGGCTTCAGAACCCTCCTTGGCAAGCCCTTCGTACATCAGCTGATATCTCAAAGTGCTGTACAGAAACTCGGCCTAAAACCCCAAACAGCAAGCAATGCAGGTGTAGAAGCACGGTGGCTAGGAAAAACTCCCTAGAAAGGCCAAAACCTAGGAAGAAACCTAGAGAGGAACCAGGCTATGAGGGGTGGCCAGTCCTCTTCTGGCTGTGCCGGGTGGAGATTATAACAGAACATGGCCAAGATGTTCAAATGTTCAAAAATGACCAGCATGGTCAAATAATAATAATCACAGTAGTTGTCGAGGGTGTGTGGTTAGATGATATGTAATATACCTACCCTTGGCATTGTAAGATCTGGCATGCTTCAGCAACGTCTGGGCAGAGGAGAGCGCCCATTGGACTTGTTCGACATTGCAGCTGACATTGCAGGCGGCCCGCCGACTGACTGATCAAAACAAATCACCTTGCATCTTAAAATAACTACTCCTTAATATTTGTGGATCAGTCAGTCACAATTCACCCGTGATATATTACGGTTTTGATGTTCTCGAACACATGCCAATATCTTTAATAATTGACTAAACTACAAAAATGATCTGATAGAACTACACCCCCCAGATTGCTGCGCTGATGTCTGTGAATGTGACGTAGTTAGTCCTGTTTTGGTAGGTTGTTTCGATTTCCGGTTATGTTCGTTGTTATCCAAATATTTGAATTAGAGCTAAGTGTGATTTTTTTTGTTTGGGACATTCAATAACATCCGAGTTGTGAGATTTAACCACCTATAGCGTTGTTAATTATTACATAGCTAGCTTATTACATATATAACTGGTTAACTAGCTAATTTGAAGTATAAGCGGTTGGCAATATTTGTCTCTCGTTAGCAAGCTAGGTTAGCCCAAACAGATTACAACTGAACAGAAAGTGCAACAAACATGAGAAATCACAGCCAACTCCGCCAGTGAGCACTCAGGTAAAGTGACAACCTCAACAGCATATAGAAAAAAATGTGTTTTTGTCTTGTTTTATTAACTGACATGTTTGTCATCGACGTTTCTTTAACATAACTTCTGTTTGCTAACGTTAGCTAGTACAGTACTATATAGTTGACTAACGTTAGTAACTACCTATAACAGTACTGTATTTAGTTAGCTAGCTAACGTTAGCTGTCTCTGTAACGTTACGGGTGCAATCAAAGATACGTATGTGGTGCTACATAAATGTTAACTAACTTGCCTAGTAAGGTTAGTACTAACGTTAGTTAGTTAAAGTTGATGTAGGTAACTAGTTGGGTCGCTAACACCTTTTGATAAACTTCCAACTCGAGACTGACAACTTTCCCTGTGGAACTTGTTTTGCCAACGTTAGTTAGCTAACGCTAGTTAGCTAGAGTTGTCCACTCGGCTCATGAAGTTAAAGGCTAACTTACTAGTTAGTAACGTTAGTCATACAGTCATACAAACACACCCTCGTCTAACGTTAACTACATTCCTCATTTTCTACTACCGTCAACTCAGTAGCTAGCTACCGAAGTTGGCTACAAAAAAAGTTTTAGAATTGAGTTCAAAAGTTTTTGTCGACCCCCCAAAAATACTAGCTAGCTAACGACAGCCCAAGTTCAGAACACCAATCCCATCCGCTGAGTTACTGTTCGGCTTGGAGTTGATTGCAGTAGCTATCGAATTAAACGTTTCTCTACATACACTTTGCCTGGACCTTGACATCTCTGCCGTGTGTGTTGGGGTGGTGCTGGGTATATAATGGGTCCTGTCTGTCAGAGTAGTACAAGGTATTAACCGTGTGTGTTGGGGTATATAATGGGTCCTGTCTGTCAGAGTAGTACAAGGTATTAACCGTGTGTGTTGGGGTGGTGCTGGGTATATAATGGGTCCTGTCTGTCAGAGTAGTACAAGGTATTAACCGTGTGTGTTGGGGTATATAATGGGTCCTGTCTGTCAGAGTAGTACAAGGTATTAACCGTGTGTGTTGGGGTGGTGTTGGGGTATATAATGGGTCCTGTCTGTCAGAGTAGTACAAGGTATTAACCGTGTGTGTTGGGGTATATAATGGGTCCTGTCTGTCAGAGCAGTACAAGGTATTAACCGTGTGTGTTGGGGTATATAATGGGTCCTATCAGTATGTGTTGGGGTGGTGATGGGGTATATAATGGGTCCTGTCTGTCAGAACAGTACAAGGTATTAACCGTGTGTGTTGGGGTATATAATGGGTCCTGTCTGTCAGAGCAGTACAAGGTATTAACCGTGTGTGTTGGGGTATATAATGGGTCCTGTCTGTCAGAGTAGTACAAGGTATTAACCGTGTGTGTTGGGGTGGTGTTGGGGTATATAATGGGTCCTGTCTGTCAGAACAGTACAAGGTATTAACCGTGTGTGTTGGGGTATATAATGGGTCCTGTCTGTCAGAGCAGTACAAGGTATTAACCGTGTGTGTTGGGGTATATAATGGGTCCTGTCAGAACAGTACAAGGTATTAACCGTGTGTGTTGGGGTGGTGCTGGGGTATATAATGGGTCCTGTCTGTCAGAACAGTACAAGGTATTAACCGTGTGTGTTGGGGTGGTGCTGGGGTATATAATGGGTCCTGTCTGTCAGAACAGTACAAGGTATTAACCGTGTGTGCTGGGGTATATAATGGGTCCTGTCTGTCAGAGCAGTACAAGGTATTAACCGTGTGTGTTGGGGTGGTGTTGGGGTATATAATGGGTCCTGTCTGTCAGAGCAGTACAAGGTATTAACCGTGTGTGTTGGGGTGGTGCTGGGGTATATAATGGGTCCTGTCTGTCAGAGCAGTACAAGGTATTAACCGTGTGTGTTGGGGTGGTGATGGGGTATATAATGGGTCCTGTCTGTCAGAACAGTACAAGGTATTAACCGTGTGTGTTGGGGTGGTGCTGGGGTATATAATGGGTCCTGTCTGTCAGAACAGTACAAGGTATTAACCGTGTGTGTTGGGGTGGTGTTGGGGTATATAATGGGTCCTGTCTGTCAGAACAGTACAAGGTATTAACCGTGTGTGTTGGGGTGGTGCTGGGGTATATAATGGGTCCTGTCTGTCAGAGCAGTACAAGGTATTAACCGTGTGTGTTGGGGTATATAATGGGTCCTGTCTGTCAGAACAGTACAAGGTATTAACCGTGTGTGTTGGGGTATATAATGGGTCCTGTCTGTCAGAGCAGTACAAGGTATTAACCGTGTGTGTTGGGGTGGTGCTGGGGTATATAATGGGTCCTGTCTGTCAGAGCAGTACAAGGTATTAACCGTGTGTGTTGGGGTATATAATGGGTCCTGTCTGTCAGAACAGTACAAGGTATTAACCGTGTGTGTTGGGGTATATAATGGGTCCTGTCTGTCAGAGCAGTACAAGGTATTAACCGTGTGTGTTGGGGTGGTGCTGGGGTATATAATGGGTCCTGTCTGTCAGAGCAGTACAAGGTATTAACCGTGTGTGTTGGGGTGGTGTTGGGGTATATAATGGGTCCTGTCTGTCAGAGTAGTACAAGGTATTAACCGTGTGTGTTGGGGTGGTGCTGGGGTATATAATGGGTCCTGTCTGTCAGAGCAGTACAAGGTATTAACCGTGTGTGTTGGGGTATATAATGGGTCCTGTCTGTCAGAACAGTACAAGGTATTAACCGTGTGTGTTGGGGTATATAATGGGTCCTGTCTGTCAGAGCAGTACAAGGTATTAACCGTGTGTGTTGGGGTGGTGCTGGGGTATATAATGGGTCCTGTCTGTCAGAGCAGTACAAGGTATTAACCGTGTGTGTTGGGGTGGTGTTTGGTTTATATAATGGGTCCTGTCTGTCAGAGTAGTACAAGGTATTAACCGTGTGTGTTGGGGTGGTGTTGGGGTATATAATGGGTCCTGTCTGTCAGAGCAGTACAAGGTATTAACCGTGTGTGTTGGGGTGGTGTTGGGGTATATAATGGGTCCTGTCTGTCAGAACAGTACAAGGTATTAACCGTGTGTGTTGGGGTGGTGTTGGGGTATATAATGGGTCCTGTCTGTCAGAACAGTACAAGGTATTAACCGTGTGTGTTGGGGTGGTGTTGGGGTATATAATGGGTCCTGTCTGTCAGAGCAGTACAAGGTATTAACCGTGTGTGTTGGGGTGGTGCTGGGTATATAATGGGTCCTGTCTGTCAGAGTAGTACAAGGTATTAACCGTGTGTGTTGGGGTGGTGCTGGGGTATATAATGGGTCCTGTCTGTCAGAACAGTACAAGGTATTAACCGTGTGTGTTGGGGTGGTGTTGGGGTATATAATGGGTCCTGTCTGTCAGAGTAGTACAAGGTATTAACCGTGTGTGTTGGGGTATATAATGGGTCCTGTCTGTCAGAGCAGTACAAGGTATTAACCGTGTGTGTTGGGGTGGTGTTGGGGTATATAATGGGTCCTGTCTGTCAGAGTAGTACAAGGTATTAACCGTGTGTGTTGGGGTGGTGTTGGGGTATATAATGGGTCCTGTCTGTCAGAGCAGTACAAGGTATTAACCGTGTGTGTTGGGGTATATAATGGGTCCTGTCTGTCAGAGTAGTACAAGGTATTAACCGTGTGTGTTGGGGTGGTGCTGGGGTATATAATGGGTCCTGTCTGTCAGAGCAGTACAAGGTATTAACCGTGTGTGTTGGGGTATATAATGGGTCCTGTCTGTCAGAGCAGTACAAGGTATTAACCGTGTGTGTTGGGGTATATAATGGGTCCTGTCTGTCAGAGTAGTACAAGGTATTAACCGTGTGTGCTGGGGTATATAATGGGTCCTGTCTGTCAGAGTAGTACAAGGTATTAACCGTGTGTGCTGGGTATATAATGGGTCCTGTCTGTCAGAGTAGTACAAGGTATTAACCGTGTGTGTTGGGGTGGTGTTGGGGTATATAATGGGTCCTGTCTGTCAGAGTAGTACAAGGTATTAACCGTGTGTGCTGGGGTATATAATGGGTCCTGTCTGTCAGAGTAGTACAAGGTATTAACCGTGTGTGTTGGGGTATATAATGGGTCCTATCAGTATGTGTTGGGGTGGTGATGGGGTATATAATGGGTCCTGTCTGTCAGAACAGTACAAGGTATTAACCGTGTGTGTTGGGGTATATAATGGGTCCTGTCTGTCAGAGCAGTACAAGGTATTAACCGTGTGTGTTGGGGTATATAATGGGTCCTGTCTGTCAGAGTAGTACAAGGTATTAACCGTGTGTGTTGGGGTGGTGTTGGGGTATATAATGGGTCCTGTCTGTCAGAACAGTACAAGGTATTAACCGTGTGTGTTGGGGTATATAATGGGTCCTGTCTGTCAGAGCAGTACAAGGTATTAACCGTGTGTGTTGGGGTATATAATGGGTCCTGTCAGAACAGTACAAGGTATTAACCGTGTGTGTTGGGGTGGTGCTGGGGTATATAATGGGTCCTGTCTGTCAGAACAGTACAAGGTATTAACCGTGTGTGTTGGGGTGGTGCTGGGGTATATAATGGGTCCTGTCTGTCAGAACAGTACAAGGTATTAACCGTGTGTGCTGGGGTATATAATGGGTCCTGTCTGTCAGAGCAGTACAAGGTATTAACCGTGTGTGTTGGGGTGGTGTTGGGGTATATAATGGGTCCTGTCTGTCAGAGCAGTACAAGGTATTAACCGTGTGTGTTGGGGTGGTGCTGGGGTATATAATGGGTCCTGTCTGTCAGAGCAGTACAAGGTATTAACCGTGTGTGTTGGGGTGGTGATGGGGTATATAATGGGTCCTGTCTGTCAGAACAGTACAAGGTATTAACCGTGTGTGTTGGGGTGGTGCTGGGGTATATAATGGGTCCTGTCTGTCAGAACAGTACAAGGTATTAACCGTGTGTGTTGGGGTGGTGTTGGGGTATATAATGGGTCCTGTCTGTCAGAACAGTACAAGGTATTAACCGTGTGTGTTGGGGTGGTGCTGGGGTATATAATGGGTCCTGTCTGTCAGAGCAGTACAAGGTATTAACCGTGTGTGTTGGGGTATATAATGGGTCCTGTCTGTCAGAACAGTACAAGGTATTAACCGTGTGTGTTGGGGTATATAATGGGTCCTGTCTGTCAGAGCAGTACAAGGTATTAACCGTGTGTGTTGGGGTGGTGCTGGGGTATATAATGGGTCCTGTCTGTCAGAGCAGTACAAGGTATTAACCGTGTGTGTTGGGGTATATAATGGGTCCTGTCTGTCAGAACAGTACAAGGTATTAACCGTGTGTGTTGGGGTATATAATGGGTCCTGTCTGTCAGAGCAGTACAAGGTATTAACCGTGTGTGTTGGGGTGGTGCTGGGGTATATAATGGGTCCTGTCTGTCAGAGCAGTACAAGGTATTAACCGTGTGTGTTGGGGTGGTGTTGGGGTATATAATGGGTCCTGTCTGTCAGAGTAGTACAAGGTATTAACCGTGTGTGTTGGGGTGGTGCTGGGGTATATAATGGGTCCTGTCTGTCAGAGCAGTACAAGGTATTAACCGTGTGTGTTGGGGTATATAATGGGTCCTGTCTGTCAGAACAGTACAAGGTATTAACCGTGTGTGTTGGGGTATATAATGGGTCCTGTCTGTCAGAGCAGTACAAGGTATTAACCGTGTGTGTTGGGGTGGTGCTGGGGTATATAATGGGTCCTGTCTGTCAGAGCAGTACAAGGTATTAACCGTGTGTGTTGGGGTGGTGTTTGGTTTATATAATGGGTCCTGTCTGTCAGAGTAGTACAAGGTATTAACCGTGTGTGTTGGGGTGGTGTTGGGGTATATAATGGGTCCTGTCTGTCAGAGCAGTACAAGGTATTAACCGTGTGTGTTGGGGTGGTGTTGGGGTATATAATGGGTCCTGTCTGTCAGAACAGTACAAGGTATTAACCGTGTGTGTTGGGGTGGTGTTGGGGTATATAATGGGTCCTGTCTGTCAGAACAGTACAAGGTATTAACCGTGTGTGTTGGGGTGGTGTTGGGGTATATAATGGGTCCTGTCTGTCAGAGCAGTACAAGGTATTAACCGTGTGTGTTGGGGTGGTGCTGGGTATATAATGGGTCCTGTCTGTCAGAGTAGTACAAGGTATTAACCGTGTGTGTTGGGGTGGTGCTGGGGTATATAATGGGTCCTGTCTGTCAGAGTAGTACAAGGTATTAACCGTGTGTGTTGGGGTGGTGTTGGGGTATATAATGGGTCCTGTCTGTCAGAGCAGTACAAGGTATTAACCGTGTGTGTTGGGGTATATAATGGGTCCTGTCTGTCAGAGTAGTACAAGGTATTAACCGTGTGTGTTGGGGTGGTGCTGGGGTATATAATGGGTCCTGTCTGTCAGAGCAGTACAAGGTATTAACCGTGTGTGTTGGGGTATATAATGGGTCCTGTCTGTCAGAGCAGTACAAGGTATTAACCGTGTGTGTTCGGGTATATAATGGGTCCTGTCTGTCAGAGCAGTACAAGGTATTAACCGTGTGTGTTGGGGTGGTGTTGGGGTATATAATGGGTCCTGTCTGTCAGAACAGTACAAGGTATTAACCGTGTGTGTTGGGGTATATAATGGGTCCTGTCTGTCAGAGTAGTACAAGGTATTAACCGTGTGTGTTGGGGTGGTGCTGGGTATATAATGGGTCCTGTCTGTCAGAGTAGTACAAGGTATTAACCGTGTGTGTTGGGGTGGTGCTGGGGTATATAATGGGTCCTGTCTGTCAGAGTAGTACAAGGTATTAACCGTGTGTGTTGGGGTGGTGTTGGGGTATATAATGGGTCCTGTCTGTCAGAGCAGTACAAGGTATTAACCGTGTGTGTTGGGGTATATAATGGGTCCTGTCTGTCAGAGTAGTACAAGGTATTAACCGTGTGTGTTGGGGTGGTGCTGGGGTATATAATGGGTCCTGTCTGTCAGAGCAGTACAAGGTATTAACCGTGTGTGTTGGGGTATATAATGGGTCCTGTCTGTCAGAGCAGTACAAGGTATTAACCGTGTGTGTTCGGGTATATAATGGGTCCTGTCTGTCAGAGCAGTACAAGGTATTAACCGTGTGTGTTGGGGTGGTGTTGGGGTATATAATGGGTCCTGTCTGTCAGAACAGTACAAGGTATTAACCGTGTGTGTTGGGGTATATAATGGGTCCTGTCTGTCAGAGTAGTACAAGGTATTAACCGTGTGTGTTGGGGTGGTGCTGGGGTATATAATGGGTCCTGTCTGTCAGAACAGTACAAGGTATTAACCGTGTGTGTTGGGGTATATAATGGGTCCTGTCTGTCAGAGTAGTACAAGGTATTAACCGTGTGTGTTGGGGTGGTGCTGGGGTATATAATGGGTCCTGTCTGTCAGAGCAGTACAAGGTATTAACCGTGTGTGTTGGGGTATATAATGGGTCCTGTCTGTCAGAGCAGTACAAGGTATTAACCGTGTGTGTTGGGGTATATAATGGGTCCTGTCTGTCAGAGCAGTACAAGGTATTAACCGTGTGTGTTGGGGTGGTGTTGGGGTATATAATGGGTCCTGTCTGTCAGAACAGTACAAGGTATTAACCGTGTGTGTTGGGGTGGTGTTGGGGTATATAATGGGTCCTGTCTGTCAGAGCAGTACAAGGTATTAACCGTGTGTGTTGGGGTGGTGTTGGGGTATATAATGGGTCCTGTCTGTCAGAGCAGTACAAGGTATTAACCGTGTGTGTTGGGGTGGTGTTGGGGTATATAATGGGTCCTGTCTGTCAGAGCAGTACAAGGTATTAACCGTGTGTGTTGGGGTGGTGTTGGGGTATATAATGGGTCCTGTCTGTCAGAGCAGTACAAGGTATTAACCGTGTGTGTTGGGGTATATAATGGGTCCTGTCTGTCAGAACAGTACAAGGTATTAACCGTGTGTGTTGGGGTGGTGCTGGGGTATATAATGGGTCCTGTCTGTCAGAGCAGTACAAGGTATTAACCGTGTGTGTTGGGGTGGTGTTGGGGTATATAATGGGTCCTGTCTGTCAGAGCAGTACAAGGTATTAACCGTGTGTGTTGGGGTGGTGTTGGGGTATATAATGGGTCCTGTCTGTCAGAGCAGTACAAGGTATTAACCGTGTGTGTTGGGGTATATAATGGGTCCTGTCTGTCAGAACAGTACAAGGTATTAACCGTGTGTGCTGGGGTATATAATGGGTCCTGTCTGTCAGAGTAGTACAAGGTATTAACCGTGTGTGCTGGGGTGGTGTTGGGGTATATAATGGGTCCTGTCAGAGCAGTACAAGGTATTAACCGTGTGTGTTGGGGTGGTGCTGCGGTATATAATGGGTCCTGTCTGTCAGAGTAGTACAAGGTATTAACCGTGTGTGTTGGGGTATATAATGGGTCCTGTCTGTCAGAGTAGTACAAGGTATTAACTGTGTGTGTTGGGGTATATAATGGGTCCTGTCTGTCAGAGTAGTACAAGGTATTAACCGTGTGTGTTGGGGTGGTGCTGGGGTATATAATGGGTCCTGTCTGTCAGAGCAGTACAAGGTATTAACCGTGTGTGTTGGGGTATATAATGGGTCCTGTCTGTCAGAACAGTACAAGGTATTAACTGTGTGTGTTGGGGTGGTGCTGGGGTATATAACGGGTCCTGTCTGTCAGAGCAGTACAAGGTATTAACCGTGTGTGCTGGGGTATATAATGGGTCCTGTCTGTCAGAACAGTACAAGGTATTAACCGTGTGTGTTGGGGTATATAATGGGTCCTGTCTGTCAGAGTAGTACAAGGTATTAACCGTGTGTGTTGGGGTGGTGTTGGGGTATATAATGGGTCCTGTCTGTCAGAGCAGTACAAGGTATTAACCGTGTGTGTTGGGGTGGTGTTGGGGTATATAATGGGTCCTGTCTGTCAGAGCAGTACAAGGTATTAACCGTGTGTGCTGGGGTATATAATGGGTCCTGTCTGTCAGAGTAGTACAAGGTATTAACCGTGTGTGTTGTGGTATATAATGGGTCCTGTCTGTCAGAGTAGTACAAGGTATTAACCGTGTGTGTTGGGGTGGTGTTGGGGTATATAATGGGTCCTGTCTGTCAGAGTAGTACAAGGTATTAACCGTGTGTGTTGGGGTGGTGTTGGGGTATATAATGGGTCCTGTCTGTCAGAGCAGTACAAGGTATTAACCGTGTGTGTTGGGGTGGTGTTGGGGTATATAATGGGTCCTGTCTGTCAGAGCAGTACAAGGTATTAACCGTATGTGTTGGGGTGGTGCTGGGGTATATAATGGGTCCTGTCTGTCAGAGCAGTACAAGGTATTAACCGTGTGTGTTGGGGTGGTGATGGGGTATATAATGGGTCCTGTCTGTCAGAGCAGTACAAGGTATTAACCGTGTGTGTTGGGGTATATAATGGGTCCTGTCTGTCAGAGCAGTACAAGGTATTAACTGTGTGTGATGGGGTGGTGATGGGGTATATAATGGGTCCTGTCTGTCAGAACAGTACAAGGTATTAACCGTGTGTGATGGGGTGGTGATGGGGTATATAATGGGTCCTGTCTGTCAGAGTAGTACAAGGTATTAACCGTGTGTGTTGGGGTATATAATGGGTCCTGTCTGTCAGAACAGTACAAGGTATTAACCGTGTGTGTTGGGGTATATAATGGGTCCTGTCTGTCAGAGCAGTACAAGGTATTAACCGTGTGTGTTGGGGTGGTGCTGGGGTATATAATGGGTCCTGTCTGTCAGAGCAGTACAAGGTATTAACCGTGTGTGTTGGGGTATATAATGGGTCCTGTCTGTCAGAACAGTACAAGGTATTAACCGTGTGTGTTGGGGTATATAATGGGTCCTGTCTGTCAGAGCAGTACAAGGTATTAACCGTGTGTGTTGGGGTGGTGCTGGGGTATATAATGGGTCCTGTCTGTCAGAGCAGTACAAGGTATTAACCGTGTGTGTTGGGGTGGTGTTGGGGTATATAATGGGTCCTGTCTGTCAGAGTAGTACAAGGTATTAACCGTGTGTGTTGGGGTGGTGCTGGGGTATATAATGGGTCCTGTCTGTCAGAGCAGTACAAGGTATTAACCGTGTGTGTTGGGGTATATAATGGGTCCTGTCTGTCAGAACAGTACAAGGTATTAACCGTGTGTGTTGGGGTATATAATGGGTCCTGTCTGTCAGAGCAGTACAAGGTATTAACCGTGTGTGTTGGGGTGGTGCTGGGGTATATAATGGGTCCTGTCTGTCAGAGCAGTACAAGGTATTAACCGTGTGTGTTGGGGTGGTGTTTGGTTTATATAATGGGTCCTGTCTGTCAGAGTAGTACAAGGTATTAACCGTGTGTGTTGGGGTGGTGTTGGGGTATATAATGGGTCCTGTCTGTCAGAGCAGTACAAGGTATTAACCGTGTGTGTTGGGGTGGTGTTGGGGTATATAATGGGTCCTGTCTGTCAGAACAGTACAAGGTATTAACCGTGTGTGTTGGGGTGGTGTTGGGGTATATAATGGGTCCTGTCTGTCAGAACAGTACAAGGTATTAACCGTGTGTGTTGGGGTGGTGTTGGGGTATATAATGGGTCCTGTCTGTCAGAGCAGTACAAGGTATTAACCGTGTGTGTTGGGGTGGTGCTGGGTATATAATGGGTCCTGTCTGTCAGAGTAGTACAAGGTATTAACCGTGTGTGTTGGGGTGGTGCTGGGGTATATAATGGGTCCTGTCTGTCAGAACAGTACAAGGTATTAACCGTGTGTGTTGGGGTGGTGTTGGGGTATATAATGGGTCCTGTCTGTCAGAGTAGTACAAGGTATTAACCGTGTGTGTTGGGGTATATAATGGGTCCTGTCTGTCAGAGCAGTACAAGGTATTAACCGTGTGTGTTGGGGTGGTGTTGGGGTATATAATGGGTCCTGTCTGTCAGAGTAGTACAAGGTATTAACCGTGTGTGTTGGGGTGGTGTTGGGGTATATAATGGGTCCTGTCTGTCAGAGCAGTACAAGGTATTAACCGTGTGTGTTGGGGTATATAATGGGTCCTGTCTGTCAGAGTAGTACAAGGTATTAACCGTGTGTGTTGGGGTGGTGCTGGGGTATATAATGGGTCCTGTCTGTCAGAGCAGTACAAGGTATTAACCGTGTGTGTTGGGGTATATAATGGGTCCTGTCTGTCAGAGCAGTACAAGGTATTAACCGTGTGTGTTCGGGTATATAATGGGTCCTGTCTGTCAGAGCAGTACAAGGTATTAACCGTGTGTGTTGGGGTGGTGTTGGGGTATATAATGGGTCCTGTCTGTCAGAACAGTACAAGGTATTAACCGTGTGTGTTGGGGTATATAATGGGTCCTGTCTGTCAGAGTAGTACAAGGTATTAACCGTGTGTGTTGGGGTGGTGCTGGGGTATATAATGGGTCCTGTCTGTCAGAACAGTACAAGGTATTAACCGTGTGTGTTGGGGTATATAATGGGTCCTGTCTGTCAGAGTAGTACAAGGTATTAACCGTGTGTGTTGGGGTGGTGCTGGGGTATATAATGGGTCCTGTCTGTCAGAGCAGTACAAGGTATTAACCGTGTGTGTTGGGGTATATAATGGGTCCTGTCTGTCAGAGCAGTACAAGGTATTAACCGTGTGTGTTGGGGTATATAATGGGTCCTGTCTGTCAGAGCAGTACAAGGTATTAACCGTGTGTGTTGGGGTGGTGTTGGGGTATATAATGGGTCCTGTCTGTCAGAACAGTACAAGGTATTAACCGTGTGTGTTGGGGTGGTGTTGGGGTATATAATGGGTCCTGTCTGTCAGAGCAGTACAAGGTATTAACCGTGTGTGTTGGGGTGGTGTTGGGGTATATAATGGGTCCTGTCTGTCAGAGCAGTACAAGGTATTAACCGTGTGTGTTGGGGTGGTGTTGGGGTATATAATGGGTCCTGTCTGTCAGAGCAGTACAAGGTATTAACCGTGTGTGTTGGGGTGGTGTTGGGGTATATAATGGGTCCTGTCTGTCAGAGCAGTACAAGGTATTAACCGTGTGTGTTGGGGTATATAATGGGTCCTGTCTGTCAGAACAGTACAAGGTATTAACCGTGTGTGTTGGGGTGGTGCTGGGGTATATAATGGGTCCTGTCTGTCAGAGCAGTACAAGGTATTAACCGTGTGTGTTGGGGTGGTGTTGGGGTATATAATGGGTCCTGTCTGTCAGAGCAGTACAAGGTATTAACCGTGTGTGTTGGGGTATATAATGGGTCCTGTCTGTCAGAACAGTACAAGGTATTATCCGTGTGTGCTGGGGTATATAATGGGTCCTGTCTGTCAGAGTAGTACAAGGTATTAACCGTGTGTGCTGGGGTGGTGTTGGGGTATATAATGGGTCCTGTCAGAGCAGTACAAGGTATTAACCGTGTGTGTTGGGGTGGTGCTGCGGTATATAATGGGTCCTGTCTGTCAGAGTAGTACAAGGTATTAACCGTGTGTGTTAGGGTATATAATGGGTCCTGTCTGTCAGAGTAGTACAAGGTATTAACTGTGTGTGTTGGGGTATATAATGGGTCCTGTCTGTCAGAGTAGTACAAGGTATTAACCGTGTGTGTTGGGGTGGTGCTGGGGTATATAATGGGTCCTGTCTGTCAGAGCAGTACAAGGTATTAACCGTGTGTGTTGGGGTATATAATGGGTCCTGTCTGTCAGAACAGTACAAGGTATTAACTGTGTGTGTTGGGGTGGTGCTGGGGTATATAACGGGTCCTGTCTGTCAGAGCAGTACAAGGTATTAACCGTGTGTGCTGGGGTATATAATGGGTCCTGTCTGTCAGAACAGTACAAGGTATTAACCGTGTGTGTTGGGGTATATAATGGGTCCTGTCTGTCAGAGTAGTACAAGGTATTAACCGTGTGTGTTGGGGTGGTGTTGGGGTATATAATGGGTCCTGTCTGTCAGAGCAGTACAAGGGTATTAACCGTGTGTGTTGGGGTGTTGTTGGGGTATATAATGGGTCCTGTCTGTCAGAGCAGTACAAGGTATTAACGTGTGTGGCTGGGGTGGTGTTGGGGTATATAATGGTCCTGTCTGTCCAGAGCAGTACAAGTATTAAGCCGTGTGGTGGTGGGGTGGTGGTTGGGGTATATAATGGGTCCTGTCTGTCCAGAGTAGTACAAGGTATTAACCGTGGTTGTTGTTGGGGTGGTGTTGGGGTATATAATGGGTCCCGTGTCTGTCCAGAACAGTACGAAGGTATTAACCGTGTGTGGTTGGGGTGGTGCTGGGGTATCTATAATGGGTCCTGTCCTGTCAGGAGTAGTACAAGGTTATTAACCGTGTGTGTTGTGGTAAATTAATGGGTCCTGTCTGTCAGAGTAGTACAAGGTATTAACCGTTGTGTGTTGGGGTGGTGTGGGTAGTATAATGGGCTCCTGTCCTGTCAGAGTAGTACAGGTATTAACCGTGTGTGGTTGGGGTGGTGTTGGGTATATAATGGGTCAGGTCTGTCAGAGGCAGGTACAATGGTAGTTAACCGTGGTGTGTTTGCGGGTGGTGTTGGGGTATATAATGGGTCCTGTCTGTCAGAGCAGTACAAGGTATATAACCGTATGTGTTGGGGTGGTGGCTGGGGTATATATGGGTCCTGTCTGTCAAGACAGTACAAGGTATTAACCGTGTGTGTTGGGGTGGTGAGGGGTATATAATGGGTCCTGTCTGGTCAGAGCAGTACAAGGTATTAAACCGTTGGTTATAATG
>NW_024058622.1:0-27500 GCF_016432855.1 Salvelinus namaycush
TCTAGTCTAAAGTAGTGCACTATATAGGGAATAGGGCTCTGGTCTAAAGTAGTGCACTACATAGGGAATAGGGTTCCATAGGGCTCTGGTCTAAAGTAGTGCACTATATAGGGAATGGGGAGCCATTTGGGATTCCCCCATGGTGTCTGAGACCCATCTCCACTGATTCCCTCCCTGTCTTGTAGGAAAACCTAAAGGCCATGTGGACGTGGAGAGGACGAACAAGACCAAAGAGACCAAAGGCTTATCTGAGACGTCTCCGTCTGCTTCTGATGGAGACGTGAAGGACACTGAGGACGATAGTGCTGAACTCAACACACATGACGAGGAACATAGTGACCTCGTCCAATCCCCTAGATCCCATCACAGCTCTGTAAACAGGTGGGTTGGTTTTATCCCATCACAGCTCTGTAAACAGGTGGGTTGGTTTTATCCAATCACAGCTCTGTAAACAGGTGGGTTGGTTTTATCCCATCACAGCTCTGTAAACAGGTGGGTTGGTTTTATCCAATCACAGCTCTGTAAACAGGTGGGTTGGTTTTATCCAATCACAGCTCTGTAAACAGGTGGGTTGGTTTTATCCAATCACAGCTCTGTAAACACTTCCACCGTCTTCCAAGAGTTGCTGAATTCCCTTTTGTCTTCAGGAGCTCCTCATCCAATGGGCAGTCAGGTCAGAGTTCACACAGATCTAACTCCTGTGAGGACGAGGTTTTACCGTGCGGACAACGACGGTCCTCTCATGACCAACTGTCATCCTGCTCGGTTGTCATGACAGCAGAAACCCAACCGTTAAACCTGGTCATATCTGAAGACAGCATCAGTACTGTGAGTATGGATGACATAGCCTGCATGGGAGATGGCCCCTTATTCACTATATAGTGCACTACTATTGACTAGGGCCCCTAGGGTCAAAGGGCTCTAGTTAGAAGTAGTGCACTATGTAGTGAATATGACGTCACTTCGGACAAACACATTCTCACCATTGTTTTTACCCAATGTTATTTTGATATACTAGTGACCTCAGTACAACACCTAGCGACTTCGTCCAGAGGTTCAGACCTCTGGGCGTAACGGTTAAGTTGTTGGACTGATGGGTGCAGGGACCCGGGTTTGAGTCCTGGTCGGTGCTACCCTTGAATTCACTCCATTATCCATGATCTGTGGGTAATAAGGACAAGAACAGAGGAGAGGCAGCAGCCCATATGGAGCAACAGAAGAACGTGTTGGCTGAGAAGGCAGAGCGTCGCCGACTAGAGGTGGAGAGGAAGAGGAAGGAGAGAGAGGAGGAGAGGAGGAGGCAGCAGGAGCGGGAGGAGAGAGAGGAGTGCATGAGGCTGGAGCTGGAAGAGGAGCAGAATCAGAGAGCTGAGGAACTCAGGTAGACTGTCTAGCTAACTCCCTAATATGGGCTGGGATGGGGCCTCAGCACCGCCCTCTAGTGGATATGATATGAATTACCTCAAATATGGAACAACTTGAATGACCCAGAGTTTTTCCTGGTCACTTGGTCGAGGACCCAGAACTTATCCTGGTCACTTGGTCGAGGACCCAGAACTTTTCCTGGTCACTTGGTCGAGGACCCAGAGTTTTTCCTGGTCACTTGGTCGGGGAAAACTTCTGGCACTATTAATGAGACGCAGAAAAAGAGAATCAAGGCTGTTCCGACCAAAATAAAATGACTACCTAGGCGGCAGGAACAGGCCCGGCGGCAGGATTAACTTGGCAAGGGGGCATTAGAAATGACTAAAGGGGCACAACTATATTCGCTTGCTGATAATACAGGATTGTTAATACTCTATAGTACAATTACACACAATGTATTTGCAGCCACGCACGGCTGTCTTGCAGCAAGAATACAGGCTACTGCACGGCTGTCTTGCAGCAAGAATACAGGCTACTGCACGGCTGTCTTGCAGCAAGAATACAGGCTACTGCACGGCTGTCTTGCAGCAAGAATACAGGCTACTGCACGGCTGTCTTGCAGCAAGAATACAGGCTACTGCACGGCTGTCTTGCAGCAAGAATACAAGCTACTGCACGGCTGTCTTGCAGCAAGAATACAGGCTACTGCACCGCTTTACAAACATGGACGATTCATAACCGTCTCGAGAAATTACAAGTTATGACAACGCCACACAGCTACATGCACAAGTACCTGTCAATGCAAAACAGATGCTAATTACTGTAATAATACTTCCCCATGCCCATAGAATGCATTTCCAATCGCGGAACGCAAACAATCATGTACAATGCAATACCACGACTTATCAATGCAGCTACCAAGCTGTCTTCCTACAAGAGTGCCGTACTACGCTGCGTATGACAACGGAGAAATTAGTTTTCCATAGCAACGAGTTTTTTATGGCAACACTATAGCTACGTCGTTACTCAACCATTGGCCAAGGTCTGCCCACCCTCATCCACGTAATGCAAAGCACCTCTTCTACCGTATAAAACGACATTAAAAACAATCCGATTTAAATTATAAACTAAACATGTCCAATCCAATCACAGAAGTCAAGCAGTAAACTAAAAAATCACGTCTACGACTATTTCTGACATTTGCCACGAATTTCCAAAAGCAAAATAACAAAATAATACAAGCCCAGCCAGGCTGCCTGTTCGTACCCAGATTCAAAGCCTCCTTGATGCTGTGTTGGACCTCCTCAGCAGTCTCTCGTTCCCCAAGGAACTTGCTTATAAGATCCCTCTCCAAATGCCAGTTGAATCAGCTGTGCTTTCCTCCTGTGCAACAGGCTCCGTCTGTGTTTTTACTGAATACATTTTTTTTCAATGTTGAAAATTGCCGTGGATGCTCCAAATGTTAATCCCAGCGTCAATTGCCATCATCACAGCAGGCATAGCTGTTAGAGGCTTGGAGTATTTATCCAAAATGTTAATCCCAGCACCAATGCCATCATCACAGCAGGCATAACTGTTAGAGGCTTGGAGTATTTATCCAAAATGCTCTGCATAACGTTAGTCCATTTTTCTTCTCCAGATCGGGGCGATTTCAGTCTGTAGAAACTGGCGTGCGACAGTAAACTCAGCTTCCACAAAGTCCCACAGTGGTTTCACCTTTTCCATACCCATAAAGGTTTCATTTTGTAGGTGCAAGGCACACAGGGCCTCAACAAGTTGGCTGTTTGGTTGGTTAAATCGTGCTGACCTTTCTCCCAGTACAGCATCCAGAGTGCTGAAAAACAGTATTTTGCACTTCCTCTCATGATCCTCTTCTTCCTGACCCATTGTTGTTTCACCACATATTCCTTCAGATTACGACTCACTACTCTTTGCCGTTTGCTTGGAGCGGGGGTGTCCGTGTGCATGTATTTCCTTGCAGGAATATTCCAGCCACTTTCTGCCTTTAAACCACACGCTACAAAATGCCAGTTTTCTCCCACAGTACAGGCGGGTTGGGTATCTTGGTGGCTGCAGGCCCCTCCTCGGGTTGGTTACCTTCTATGTCACCAGACTGCAAGACGGTTGTGCAGGTGCCTTTGTTGCTGGGCTCGACAGCCTAGGTGATTAGCATCGGCGGCCTTGGCCTCTGTGGCAGACTTCTCCCCGCCGCGTTAATCTGACGCTGCTGTTGTGTCCTGGTGTTGTGTCCTGGTGTTGTGTCCTGGTGAAGCCACTTTATAATATCCACCAGCTACCTAACTGTTAACATGAGCTAAATTACATCCAGCTGCACGGTGAAACTTTTTTCCCGGTAGTACGTAACTTTGAAAATTAACCCACTTTTTTTTTTCAACTGGTAAATTGTGTATGATGTACATATGATGCGTGCGAGGGAGTTGCATGAATGAAGCATACACAACAAATCGGCTGGGCATGACGGAGTAGGTAGATTGTCGGACAGAATAGGGATACAAAACTGATGGAGGACAATATTCCAACTAAGGGGCAATGCCCCTTTTGCCCCCTCGTGGCGCCGGGCCTGGGCAGGTAGCCTAGCTGTTAAGAGCACTGGATCACTAACCGAAAGTTTGCTGATTTGAATCCCCGAGCCGACTTGTTGACAAATTTGTCAATGTGCCTTTGAGCAAGGCACTTTACCCTATTTGATCCTGTAAGTCGCTCTGGATAAGAGCGTCTGCTAAATTCTTAAAATATAAATGTAAAATGTTTTTTTATAGTAATGATCTCTTCCTGCAGGCTGAGGAGGCTGGCTGAGGAGGAAGAGAGACAAAGGTTAGAGGAGAAAGAGACTGAGAGGATAAGAAGGGAGCAGGCGGAGAAAGAGAGGGAGTGGAGGAAGAAGGAGAAGAAGAGACGACAGTTGGAGATGATTCAGAAGATCAGACAGGAGGAGGAGGAACGCAGGGCAGGTGAATGACTCCACACACACCAGGCCTGTCCCAGGTATAAGAGCGGTTGCTTAGCGCCCCCGGCTGCTAGGCTTTTCTTAGGAACTCAGTTGGGGTCTCAACTTACTATTGATAGTAAGAACAGCAGAATACAACAGGTGCTGTGGCGAAATTTGGTTGTGCATCTGCAGTTTTTTTCTTGTTATGTCACTCACTGACACTCACTCAATTTAGCCATGTCAGATAACAATTTTTAGATTGATAGTTAGTCTAGCCAGCTATCTAAACTTGTAATAATCATGGTCGAATACCGACCGGGCACGTGCCCTGGGGCTCTTACCACCAGGGGGCCCCCATTGATTTTCTTAGTCATTAACTCAGATATCATATTAACACAGCATAAGTCTTGGCAAAATGTGTAGAATTGCAGGTATTTGGCTGTAAACCTTTTAAAAAAATGATATCTGCCCCATGGCAAAATGATATCTGCCCCATAGCAAAATGATATCTGCCCCATGGCAAAATGATCTCTGCCCCATGGCAAAATGATCTCTGCCCCATGGCAAAATGATCTCTGCCCCATGGCAAAATGATCTCTGCCCCATGGCAAAATGATCTCTGCCCCATGGCATAATGTCGAGTTACAGGAAATTAACTTAAAAACTATAATTGTTCTCTCCGCCATCAAGAGGGGGGCCACTAAAACATTTTGCCACGAGGTAGGGGGACTCCCCAACCAAATCTCGCTTAGGGCCCCCAAAAGGCTAGGGCCAGCCCTGCAAACACACACACAGACCTGAATATAACAAGTGTGTCCCCTCCACTCTACTACAGCTGAGCTGGAGCTGCAGCGACTAGAGGAGGCGGTGAGTAAAGAAGAGGAGAGGAGGAGGCTGGCAGCGATGGAGGACCATGAGAAGAGAGAGTACCTGCAGAAACAGAAGGAGGAGGAAGAGGAGAGGAAGAAGGCAGTGGAGGAGAGAAAACGCAGAGAGGAGGAGGCAGCGCAGTGGGCAGAAGAAGAGGCACGACTACAAGCTGAACTGTTTGCCAGGTATCTCAATCTCTTCATTGTTGCTGCCATGTCCAATCCTTTACAGCAGAAGGGACGTTTGCATGCCAGTAGTTCCCTGAAAAAGGACCCATGCACCCTGGCTAACAGGGTCTAGGGTGGTAGGCCTGGCTAACAGGGTGGTAGGCCTGGCTAACAGGGTGCTAGGCCTGGCTAACAGGGTGCTAGGCCTGGCTAACAGGGTGGTAGGCCTGGCTAACAGGGTGCTAGGCCTGGCTAACAGGGTGCTAGGCCTGGCTAACAGGGTGGTAGGCCTGGCTAACAGGGTGCTAGGCCTGGCTAACAGGGTGCTAGGCCTGGCTAACATAAAATAAGGTCAGGGGCGGGACCTCTGACCTTCTCATCCAAAATGGGATTTGAGAAGGAGGCGAGAGGATGTGATGAATCAAGGCAGAAAAGTATATATTTTTGTGTTACCATCTCTTCCTCCCTCTGTCCCGTCCACAGGCAGAGGGCTATGCTAGAGCAGCAGCTGCAGTTCCGACGAGGCCTGCTGACGGAGGCCGGGGCTCTGGGACAGACTCAGGACATCTCTCGAGCCTGGGTCTACTCTTACTTCCAGCTCATACAACTACTTGGGCTGGCTGAGGACCCCACAGCACAGGAAGACTCACCCAAAGACATGTCCTAGATTTTAAGGGGAAAACTAGGGGATGTGGCTGACCAGCAAACCAATGTTGAATATTCAAACTGGTTATGGTTAAGGTTAAGGTAAGGGTAAGTTTAGGTCGGGCTGTAAATGGGATGCTAGTCAGTTGCGTCCTTGAGTCACGTCCCTTCAGTCACGTCCCTTCAGTCACGTCACGTCCCTTCAGTCACGTCCCATCAGTCACGTCCCATCAGTCACGTCCCTTCAGTCACGTCCCTTCAGTCACGTCACGTCCCTTCAGTCACGTCCCTTCAGTCACGTCCCATCAGTCACGTCCCTTCAGTCACGTCCCTTCAGTCACGTCCCTTCAGTCACGTCCCTTCAGTCACGTCACGTCCCTTCAGTCACGTCCCTTCAGTCACGTCCCTTCAGTCACGTCCCTTCAGTCACGTCCCTTCAGTCACGTCCCATCAGTCACGTCCCTTCAGTCACGTCCCTTCAGTCACGTCACGTCCTTCAGTCACGTCCCTTCAGTCACGTCCCTTCAGTCACGTCCCTTCAGTCACGTCCCATCAGTCACGTCCCTTCAGTCACGTCCCTTCAGTCACGTCCCTTCAGTCACGTCCCTTCAGTCACGTCCCTTCAGTCACGTCCCTTCAGTCACGTCCCTTCAGTCACGTCCCTTCAGTCACGTCCTTCAGTCACGTCCCTTCAGTCACGTCCCTTCAGTCACGTCCCTTCAGTCACGTCACGTCCTTCAGTCACGTCCCTTCAGTCACAGTCACGTCCCTTCAGTCACGTCCTTTAGTCACGTCCCTTCAGTCACGTAACTTCAGTCACGTCCCTTCAGTCACGTCCCTTCAGTCACGTCCTTCAGTCACGTCCCTTCAGTCACGTCCCTTCAGTCACGTCCCTTCAGTCACGTCCCTTCAGTCACGTCCTTCAGTCACGTCCCTTCAGTCACGTCCCTTCAGTCACGTCCCTTCAGTCACGTCCTTCAGTCACGTCCTTCAGTCTCTGAACATCACCATTCCTCTATGTATTATTAATACATGTTATAATATCACAGTTAAATAACTCTTCACACTCATACACAGGTTACAAATGGCACATTTGCACACTAATAAGCACCTAAAGGGCATCATTGTAAATAAGAATGTGTTCTTAATTGACTTATCTGTTTAAAAAAAAAAATGTTACAACAATGTTTTAGAAAATTGGAACGTAGTGGCTGTACAGTAACATGCTCTACACAACATCAGAGGTCTGGTTGAATGGTACCTGTATACGGGTTGTACGGTACCTGTATACGGGTTGTACGGTACCTGTATACGGGTTGAACAGTACAGATTTGGGCACTAATAAACGCCTGGTTGTACAGTAACATGCTCTACACGACACCAGAGGTCTGGTTCTGTCCTTCACAGTTTGGGTTTTGACTGACAGCCGTTCTGAACTTGAGCACCACGCGTGACAAGAAGATGCCCCCATCCCTGCCTAATGGGGCAACTTCTGCACATCAGTTGTCTGCGTGAGGGAAATACTGTAAATAAATGAGGACTCAATGTGTTCTCAAAGATGAGACATTGAGGATTATAATAAATCCTGCTCTGATGTCATACAAGCAAGCCAAGAACCACACGGTTCTTGGCCATAGTGGAGTTTGGAGTGTGACTGTTTGAGGTTGTGGAAAGGTGTCTTTTATACTGATAACAAGTTCAAACAGGTGCCATTAATACAGGTAACGAGTGGAGGACAGAGGAGCCTCTTAAAGAAGAAGTTACAGGTCTGTGAGAGCCAGAAATCTTGCTTGTTTGTAGGTGACCAAATACTTATTTTCCACCATAATTTGCAAATAAATTCATTAAAAATCCTACAATGTGATTTTCTGGATTTTTTTTCCTCATTTTGTCTGTCATAGTTGAAGTGTACCTATGATGAAAATTACAGGCCTCTCTCATCTTTTTAAGTGGGAGAACTTGCACAATTGGTGGCTGACTAAATACTTTTTTGCCCCACTGTATATATATATATATAAGTAATCATCTAATCTGATAACAACATTGATGCTGGTAATTTAACAGATTACACTTCTTTTTGTGTAATCCGCTACTGCCCAACCCTGGTTATGCATATGATTTCATATTTCTTCAGTAAGAAACATTTATATTTAGCCCTTTCCATATAGGCCAATTCCCAAGAGTTTAAAGGGTAAAAAAAACATATGATTACCTTTCAATTTTGAACGTTATTTTGTGGAAAAATTATTTGACACCCTTCTGTTTTCTCAGTGACATTCAAATCAACATAGAATTTTTTTTGAAAGTTTAAATGTGTTCCACCTGAGCTCTCATGAGGACCGCCACAGGAAAGGAAGACCCAGAGTCACCTCTGCTGCAGAGGATAAGTTCATTAGTTACCAGCCTCAGAAATTGCAGCCCAAATAAATGCTTCACAGAGTTCAAGTAACAGACACATCTCAACATCAACTGTTCAGAGGAGAGTGCGTGAATCCGTGAAGCCGTGAATCCGTGAACCGTGAAGCATGGAGGAGGAGGTGTGATGGTGTGGGGGAGCTTTGCTGGTGATACTGTCAGTGATTTATTTAGAATTCAAGGCACACTTAACCAGCATGGCTACCACAGCATTCTACAGCGATACGCCATCCCATCTGGTTTATGCTTAGTGGGACTATCATTTGTTTTTCAACAGGACAATGACCCAACACACCTCCAGGCTGTGTAAGGGCTATTTTACCAAGAAGGAGAGTGATGAAGTTCTGCATCAGATAACCTGGCCTCCACAATCACCTGACCTCAACCCAATTGAGATGGTTTGGGATGAGTTGGACCGCATAGTGAAGGAAAAGCAGCCAACAAGTGCTCAGCATATGTGGGAACTCCTTAATGCATTATAGGTGACTACCTCGTGAAGCTGGTTTAGAGAATGCCAAGAGTGTGCAAAGCTGTCATCAAGGCTGATGGGTTCTAACATCTAAAAACTTGAAATAGTGTTAATTATCCTATGGAAATGAGAAGGGCCACAGTCTGGTTGCTACACCAGAAGTTAATGGTTATCTGTAGGAGGAATGTATATGGTGGGGTCAGGTTGGAGCCAGGGGCTTGGAATCTACTGTAAAGAAAAGGCAGTCACATGGTTGCGGTCACTGATAAGGGTTGAGAGCTGTGGATTAGTGAGGAATGGGGGCCGAGGTCAGGTCACTTAACTTCCTGCCATAAAGATGTTTACAGGGAACGAGGCAACTTCACCTAAATGGGGGTAAATATACTTGTTCTGGTGGAAACATGTCTTTGGTCTGTTCATCTGCCCATTGGGTGAATAAACTTCTTTTGAGCTTTAATAATCGTCCGTGAGTTTTTTTTTACATTTGGCGCTGCGAGCAGAATTCACCACGATTTACAGTCGAACTACGGAGTCCGAATCAGTGAAACAGGAGCCAGCACCAGAAACAAGGTAGGCACAGTTCCTACACATGTTACCACACATTCTGACATCTTGGAGAGATGATAATCGTAGGCTGAACAATTGTAGGATACGGACCTAGAAAAGCCTGAGTTTATTTAGTAGGCCACCTGTAAATACTACCGGTAGGACTAGGTGCTGCGAGCACTGCATACCTAGGAGGGTTGTGTGAACATGATTTGTGTGTATTGGCAGTAAGGAAAGAGGTTGGTTGATGCCCTATTGGGGCGGGGAACCGTGACAGACTATGTGGAAATAAGAAGACAACTGTGAATCATTTTAGTACCGTGTGTTATCAACAACAGGGACATGTGAGGCGTAACACTGGTATAAGACATTAGGTCACCCGTATTCTCCAGTAATATATTTGCAGACACTTTAGTTTTGGATCTAATACAAGGTAATACAAGACCAAATTATTAGGCACCATAACTACTCTCAAGAAGTGGATATCACTACCTGAAAAATAATTCTTCAACTGCCCGCACCCTCCCGCCCGACTAGCATCACTACTCTGGACGGTTCTGACTTAGAATATGTGGACAACTACAAATACCTAGGTGTCTGGTTAGACTGTAAACTCTCCTTCCAGACTCACATTAAGCATCTCCAATCCAAAGTAAATCTAGAATTGGCTTTCTATTTCGCAACAAAGCATCCTTCACTCATGCTGCCAAATATACCCTCGTAAAACTGACTATTCTACCGATCCTTGACTTCGGCGATGTCATTTACAAAATATCCTCCAACACTCTACTCAGCAAACTGGATGCAGTCTATCACAGTGCCATCTGTTTTGTCAACAAAGCCCCATATACTACCCACCACTGCAACCTGTATGCTCTCGTTGGCTGGCCCTCGCTTCATACTCGTTGCCAATCCAACTGGCTCCAGGTCATCTATAAGTCTTTGCTAGGTAAAGCCCCGCCTTATCTCAGCTCACTGGTCACCATAGCAGCACCCACCCGCAGCACACGCTCCAGCAGGTATTTCTCACTGGTCACCCCCAAAGCCAATTCCTCCTTCGGCCGCCTTTCCTTCCAGTTCTCTACTGCCAATGACTGGAACGAACTGCAAAAATGGCTGAAGCTGGAGACTCTTATCTCCCTCACTAACTTTAAGCACCAGCTGTCAGAGCAGCTCACAGATCATGGCTTGGGGGTAAAAACTGTTGAGAAGCCTTTTTGTCCTAGACTTGGCACTCCGGTAGCGCTTGCCATGCGGTAGTAGAGAGAACAGTTTATGACTGGGGTGGCTGGGGTCCTTGACAATTTTTAGGGCCTTCCTCTGACACCGCCTGGTGTAGAGGTCCTGGATGGCAGGCAGCTTAGTGATGTACTTGGCCGTACGCACATTTTCTGAGGACATTGATGTTGAAACGTATATACAGTGCTGAGTAACCTCAAGATGAGGTAATGTTGATTAAGGCCACCGCACATGTATATCAGGTGGCAATGGAGGAGGAAGGAGAACGGGAACAAAGTGAAAATGACATGGCTTGGAAACACCTTTTGGAACCTGTGGCCGGATGGGGGAAGACTGGGTGAAAGCATGAGGAGGTTCTTTAGGGCCTTCATTTTTGTGGAACCCAGCAGAAAAGTATCCCGAAGGCATAGATTCAGGCGAAGAGAGAATGGGAATTGTCATGTTATCCAACTTTGGTTTTGCTTTGCATAAATAGTTATGCATACTTTAACAGATTATTAATACTGTTATGTTCTGTGTTTCTTTTTGCTTTTAAAGTCTTGTGCTATCACTCTCTTAGGAACCAGAAGCTGAACTGCAGGAAGCCAAAAGCCCCAGCTGAAATGGAGGAAGCCAAAAGCTCCAGCTGAAATGGAGGAAGTAAAAAGCTCCAGCTGAAATGGAGGAAGCCAAAAGCTCCAGCTCAAATGCAGGAAGCCAAAAGCCCCAGCTGAAATGGAGGAAGTAAAAAGCCCCAGCTGAAATGCAGGAAGCCAAAATCTCCAGCTGAAATGGAGGAAGCCAAAAGCTCCAGCTGAAATGGAGGAAGCCAAAAGCTCCAGCTGAAATGGAGGAAGCCAAAAGCTCCAGCTGAAATGGAGGAAGTAAAAAGCCCCAGCTGAAATGGAGGAAGCCAAAAGCTCCAGCTGAAATGGAGGAAGCCAAAAGCTCCAGCTGAAATGGAGGAAGTAAAAAGCTCCAGCTGAAATGGAGGAAGCCAAAAGCCCCAGCTGAAATGGAGGAAGCCAAAAGCCCCAGCTGAAATGGAGGAAGTAAAAAGCCCCAGCTGAAATGGAGGAAGCCAAAAGCTCCAGCTGAAATGGAGGAAGTAAAAAGCTCCAGCTGAAATGGAGGAAGCCAAAAGCCCCAGCTGAAATGGAGGAAGCAAAAAGCCCCAGCTGAAATGGAGGAAGCCAAAAGCCCCAGCTGAAATGGAGGAAGCCAAAAGCCCCAGCTGAAATGCAGGAAGTAAAAAGCCCCAGCTGAAATGGAGGAAGCCAAAAGCCCCAGCTGAAATGGAGGAAGTAAAAAGCCCCAGCTGAAATGGAGGAAGTAAAAAGCCCCAGCTGAAATGCAGGAAGCCAAAAGCCCCAGCTGAAATGGAGGAAGTAAAAAGCCCCAGCTGAAATGCAGGAAACCAAAAGCTCCAGCTGAAATGGAGGAAGCCAAAAGCCCCAGCTGAAATGGAGGAAGCCAAAAGCCCCAGCTGAAATGGAGGAAGCCAAAAGCTCCAGCTGAAATGGAGGAAGCCAAAAGCCCCAGCTGAAATGGAGGAAGCCAAAAGCCCCAGCTGAAATGGAGGAAGCCAAAAGCTCCAGCTGAAATGGAGGAAGCCAAAAGCTCCAGCTGAAATGGAGGAAGTAAAAAGCCCCAGCTGAAATGGAGGAAGCCAAAAGCTCCAGCTGAAATGGAGGAAGCCAAAAGCTCCAGCTGAAATGGAGGAAGTAAAAAGCTCCAGCTGAAATGGAGGAAGCCAAAAGCCCCAACTGAAATGGAGGAAGCAAAAAGCCCCAGCTGAAATGGAGGAAGCCAAAAGCCCCAGCTGAAATGGAGGAAGCCAAAAGCCCCAGCTGAAATGCAGGAAGTAAAAATCCCCAGCTGAAATGGAGGAAGCCAAAAGCCCCAGCTGAAATGCAGGAAGTAAAAAAAGCCCCAGCTGAAATGGAGGAAGCCAAAAGCCCCAGCTGAAATGCAGGAAGTAAAAAGCCCCAGCTGAAATGGAGAAGGCCAAAAGCCCCAGCTGAAATGGAGGAAGCAAAAAGCCCCAGCTGAAATGCAGGAAGTAAAAAGCCCCAGCTGAAATGCAGGAAGTAAAAAGCCCCAGCTGAAATGGAGGAAGCCAAAAGCCCCAGCTGAAATGGAGGAAGCCAAAAGCTCCAGCTGAAATGGAGGAAGTAAAAAGCTCCAGCTGAAATGGAGGAAGCCAAAAGCCCCAGCTGAAATTGAGGAAGCAAAAAGCCCCAGCTGAAATGGAGGAAGCCAAAAGCCCCAGCTGAAATGGAGGAAGCCAAAAGCCCCAGCTGAAATGCAGGAAGTAAAAAGCCCCAGCTGAAATGGAGGAAGCCAAAAGCCCCAGCTGAAATGGAGGAAGTAAAAAGCCCCAGCTGAAATGGAGGAAGTAAAAAGCCCCAGCTGAAATGCAGGAAGCCAAAAGCCCCAGCTGAAATGGAGGAAGTAAAAAGCCCCAGCTGAAATGCAGGAAACCAAAAGCTCCAGCTGAAATGGAGGAAGCCAAAAGCCCCAGCTGAAATGGAGGAAGCCAAAAGCCCCAGCTGAAATGGAGGAAGCCAAAAGCTCCAGCTGAAATGGAGGAAGCCAAAAGCCCCAGCTGAAATGGAGGAAGCCAAAAGCCCCAGCTGAAATGGAGGAAGCCAAAAGCTCCAGCTGAAATGGAGGAAGCCAAAAGCTCCAGCTGAAATGGAGGAAGTAAAAAGCCCCAGCTGAAATGGAGGAAGCCAAAAGCTCCAGCTGAAATGGAGGAAGCCAAAAGCTCCAGCTGAAATGGAGGAAGTAAAAAGCTCCAGCTGAAATGGAGGAAGCCAAAAGCCCCAACTGAAATGGAGGAAGCAAAAAGCCCCAGCTGAAATGGAGGAAGCCAAAAGCCCCAGCTGAAATGGAGGAAGCCAAAAGCCCCAGCTGAAATGCAGGAAGTAAAAAGCCCCAGCTGAAATGGAGGAAGCCAAAAGCCCCAGCTGAAATGCAGGAAGTAAAAAGCCCCAGCTGAAATGGAGGAAGCCAAAAGCCCCAGCTGAAATGGAGGAAGTAAAAAGCCCCAGCTGAAATGGAGAAGGCCAAAAGCCCCAGCTGAAATGGAGGAAGCAAAAAGCCCCAGCTGAAATGCAGGAAGTAAAAAGCCCCAGCTGAAATGCAGGAAGTAAAAAGCCCCAGCTGAAATGCAGGAAGTAAAAAGCCCCAGCTGAAATGGAGGAAGTAAAAAGCCCCAGCTGAAATGGAGGAAGTAAAAAGCCCCAGCTGAAATGGAGGAAGTAAAAAGCCCCAGCTGAAATGGAGGAAGTAAAAAGCCCCAGCTGAAATGGAGGAAGCAAAAAGCCCCAGCTGAAATGCAGGAAGTAAAAAGCTCCAGCTGAAATGTCATTCTGTTGTCTGGCGAAATAAGTGTGCATAGTGTGATTATAGAACAGAGGCCATAAGTCTTGGATTTGTAAACATAATAATCAACTGTGAATGTTAATGATGTTTTATTTTTTGTTCAGAGAAAGAGAGAGATTGCAAAGAGACAGAGAGGTCATGGTTTTTCAGCATGTTCTTTAAAAACAAATAGATTTAGAGTTAGATAAACTTGGAATTTTTTGTCAGGAACATATACAGGATGTTACCCTCTACTACATAACCTTCACTCCAAATCAAACCTCAAAACCAACAACCTGATTTTGGACGGAATTACAGAATCAGCTCGAAGGCTATGACCATATTAGAGAGACATATTTCCCTCACATTACACAGATCAAGAATTCAAAAACAAACCCGATTTTGATAAACTCCCATATCTACTGGGTGAAATACCACAGTGTGATAAACTCCCATATCTACTGGGTGAAATACCACAGTGTGATAAACTCCCATATCTACTGGGTGAAATACCACAGTGTTTCATCACAGCAGCAAGATGTGTGACCTGTTGCCACAAGAAAAGGGCAACCAGTGAAGAACAAAAACCATTGTAAATACAACCCATATTTATGGTTATTTATTTCCCCTTTTGTACTTTAACCATTTGTACATCGTTACAACACTGTATATATACATAATATGACATTTGTAATGTCTTTATTCTTTTGGAACTTCTGGGAGTGTAATGTTTACTGTTCATTTTTATTGTTTATTTCACTTTTGTATATTATCTACCGTACTTGCTTTGGCAATGATAACATATGTTTCCCATGTCAATAAAGCCCCTTGAATTGAATTGAATTGAACAGAGAGAGAGAGACACAGAGTGAGAGAGAGAGAGACACAGAGAGGGAGAGAGAGAGAGAGGAAGAGAGAGAGAGACACACAGAGAGAGACACAGAGAGAGAGAGACACACACAGAGAGAGACAGAGAGAGAGAGAGAGAGACAGCGAGAGAGAGAGAGAGAGAGAGAGAGAGAGAGAGAGAGAGAGAGAGAGAGAGAGAGAGAGAGAGACACACACAGAGAGAGACAGCAAGAGAGAGAGGTAGCCTAGCTTAGAAACACGAGTCTGGCAACTCACTGAGGGAAGGTTTTATCAGTAGGCCTACCTCTCTTGGCCTAGGAGAGATTGGTGTTTTGACCATCATACATGCCAGTCATCAAACCTTGTTCACGGACAGTCACAGATAAGCTACAGAACAGACCACTGAGGCCAACAGAACAGACCACTGAGGTCAACGGAACAGACCACCGAGGCCAACGGAACAGACCACCGAGGCCAACGGAACAGACCACCGAGGCCAACGGAACAGACCACCGAGGCCAACGGAACAGACCACCGAGGCCAACGGAACAGACCACCGAGGCCAATAGAACAGACCACCGAGGCCAACGGAACAGACCACCGAGGCCAATAGAACAGACCACCGAGGCCAATAGAACAGACCACCGAGGCCAACGGAACAGACCACCGAGGCCAACGGAACAGACCACCGAGGCCAACAGAACAGACCACCGAGGCCAACGGAACAGACCACCGAGGCCAATAGAACAGACCACCGAGGCCAATAGAACAGACCACCGAGGCCAACAGAACAGCACCGAGGCCAACGGAACAGACCACCGAGGCCAACGACAGCGCCTCCTCTTACCCCTCAGGAGGCCGAGAAGACTTGGCATGGGTCCTCAGATCCTCAAAAAGATATACAGCTGCACCATTGAGGGCATCTTCACTGGCTGCATCACCGCAAGGCAATTGGTGAGTACGGCCCAGTACATCACTGGGGCCGAGCCATCCAGGACCTCGATACCAGGCGGTGTCAGAGGAAGGCCCAGTACATCACTGGGGCCGAGCCATCCAGGACCTCGATACCAGGCGGTGTCAGAGGAAGGCCCAGTACATCACTGGGGCCGAGCCATCCAGGACCTCGATACCAGGCGGTGTCAGAGGAAGGCCCAGTACATCACTGGGGCCGAGCCATCCAGGACCTCGATACCAGGCGGTGTCAGAGGAAGGCCCAGTACATCACTGGGGCCGAGCCATCCAGGACCTCGATACCAGGCGGTGTCAGAGGAAGGCCCAGTACATCACTGGGGCCGAGCCATCCAGGACCTCGATACCAGGCGGTGTCAGAGGAAGGCCCAGTACATCACTGGGGCCGAGCTCCCTGCCATCCAGGACCTCGATACCAGGCGGTGTCAGAGGAAGGCCCAAAAAATTGTCAGACTCCAGCCACCCTAGACATAGATGGTTCTCTCTGCTACCTCACGGCAGGCGGTACCAGACATTCCAAGCGGTACTGATGCACCAACTCTGGAACCAGCAGGACCGTGAACAGCTTCTACCTCCAAGGCATAAGACTGATAAATAGCTCATCAAATGGCTACCCGGACTACCTGCATCGCCCCTTTTTGAACTAACTCTTGTACTCAAATATAATGCAGATAAACTCAGGGGTGGGAAAAGTACCCAGTTGTCTAAAGATCCTAAAGACACCTTCATAGAAAATGACTCAAGTAAAAGTGAGTCACCTAGTGTCACGTTCCTGACCTGTTTTCTCTTGTTTTGTATGTGTTTATTGGTCAGGGCGTGAGTTTTGGGTGGGCAGTCTATGTTTTCTGTTTCTATGTTGGTTTTGGGTTGCCTGGTATGGCTCTCAATCAGAGGCAGGTGTTTGACGTTTCCTCTGATTGAGAGTCATATTAAGGTAGGTTGTTCTCACTGTTTGTTGGTGGGTGGTTGTCTCCTGTGTCAGTGTTTGTATGTTACGCCACACGGGACTGTTCTCGGTTTGTTTGTACGTTCGGTCTTTTGTGTAGTCATTTTCCTGTTCGTGAGTTCTGCGTTGTATGTAAGTTCGCATGTCCAGGTTTGTCTACTCCGTTTTGTTGTTTTGTTAGTTTATAGTGAAGTTCGTGTTTTCGTCTTTTCTGTAAATAAATAATGTCAACTTCAGAAGCTGCGTTTTGGTTCAATCCATGCTCCTCCTCTTCGGATGAAGAGGAGGAGGAGAACCGTTACACCTAGTAAAATCCTACTTGAGTAAAAGTCTAAAAGTATTTTGGTTTTAAATATATTTAAGTATTAAAGGTACATGTAATTGCTCAAATATACTTAAGTATCAAAAGTTTAAAAAATTAAAAAAGTATCCAATTCCTTATATTAAGCAAACCAGAAAGGGACCATTTTCTTGTTTTTATTTTATTTACGGATAGCCAGGGGTATCCTGGGTAGCCAGGGGTACACTCCAACACTCAGACATCTTTACAAATGAAGCATGTTTAGTGAGTCCTCCAGATCAGAGGCAGTAGGGATGACCAGAGATGTTCTCTGTTTAGTGAGTCCAGTATACTGCTGTTACTGTCTATTATCTATCCTTTACCCCTACCTACAGTATACTGCTGTTACTGTCTATTATATATCCTTTACCCCTACCTACAGTATACTGCTGTTACTGTCTATTATCTATCCTTTACCCCTACCTACAGTATACTGCTGTTACTGTCTATTATCTATCCTTTACCCCTACCTACAGTATACTGCTGTTACTGTCTATTATCTATCCTTTACCCCTACCTACAGTATACTGCTGTTACTGTCTATTATCTATCCTTTACCCCTACCTACAGTATACTGCTGTTACTGTCTATTATCTATCCTTTACCCCTACCTACAGTATACTGCTGTTACTGTCTATTATCTATCCTTTACCCCTACCTACAGTATACTGCTGTTACTGTCTATTATCTATCCTTTACCCCTACCTACAGTATACTGCTGTTACTGTCTATTATCTATCCTTTACCCCTACCTACAGTATACTGCTGTTACTGTCTTATCTATCCTTTACCCCTACCTACAGTATACTGCTGTTACTGTCTATTATCTATCCTTTACCCCTACCTACAGTATACTGCTGTTACTGTCTATTATCTATCCTTTACCCCTACCTACAGTATACTGCTGTTACTGTCTATTATCTATCCTTTACCCCTACCTACAGTATACTGCTGTTACTGTCTATTATCTATCCTGTTGTCTGGTCCCTTTACCCCTACCTACAGTATACTGCTGTTACTGTCTATTATCTATCCTTTACCCCTACCTACAGTATACTGCTGTTACTGTCTATTATCTATCCTGTTGTCTGGTCCCTTTACCCCTACCTACTTCACCCCTACCTATGTGTAGATATCTACCTGAATTACCTCCTGCACATCGTCTTGGTACTCCCTGTATATAGTCATGATATTTTTGTTCGTTATTCACCGTATTGTCACTATCTCAATTCATTTTTTATTTTTAACTCTGCATTGTTGGAAAAGGACCTGTAATTCAGTATTTCACTGTTTGTTTATGAAGCATGTGACTAATAACATTAGAAATATTGTCTAGTTTGCACCACTTCCTGCTAAAACTTCCTGCTTTACTCTGATAGGACATCTTAACACAGCCCTGTCCTTTCCGTCCACCCCCTTCTTCTTGATTTGATTGGTTGCTTTTCCTTCTCAGGTTTGATGGGATTGGTGAGAAAGTAAAGGATTGTCGTTCAATGAAACGTCTCATTCAAGGACATGTGACAGGAAGCAGGACCACTACTGATAATAATAACAATAAGTGCTTTTGTTGTTGTTGTTTGTTTACAATATCATAACAAAAAAACGCAGCAAAAAATAAAACAAACACAATGAAAAGAAAGTTGAAAAAGCACCTCAAAGCTAAAGCCTATTGCACATGTTTTGATTTGATACAAAAATGTAGAATATACAGATTAGTTGAAACAAATACATAAACATTATGAAAGTACTGAGCATAAACGGATTGAAAAACAATGTGCAGCCAACCCAGTCTCAAAGACATTCTCTATTGTCAATCTGCTGTTTTATATGGACATACAATATCCATAGAAGTCCACAGGAGCAGTCTATATATGCTTCCCAAATAGCACCCGATTCCCTATATAGTGCACTACTTTAGACCAGAGCCCTATGGCACCCTATTCCCTATATAGTGCACTACTTTAGACCAGAGCCCTATTCCCTATGTAGTGCACTACTTTAGACCAGAGCACTATTCCCTATATAGGGTGCCATTTGGGAAGCATGTTATTACTGATCGTTAGATCAATCCATTTTCTTCTTCTCTTAATGTTTAAAGACCACTCTTGAACCTTTAACCTTTAACCTTTAACCTGATCCTAGGTCACACATCGACTTCACTAGGTGATTATTTGTTTAAAAAAAAGTGCCTCAACAAATATAATGGAACAGCATATACAGGGCATTCAGAAAGTATTCAGACCACTTGACATTTTCCACATTTTGTTACGTTAGTCTTACGCTAAAATTAATTTAATCTTTTTTTCCCCTCATCAATCTACACACAATATCCCATAATGACAAAGCAAAAAAATTGTTTTTATAAATGTTTGCAAAAAATAAATAAAACTGAAATATCCCATCTACATAAGTATTCAGACCCTTTACTCAGTACTTGTTGAAGCACCTTTGGCAGCAATTACAGCCTCCAGAATCTTGTATCTTAAGGTCTGAAAGTCCATTAGGTGCCTTTTGGCAAACTGCAAGCGGGCTGTCATGTGCCCTTTACTGAGAAGTGGCTTCCATCTGGCCACTCTACCATAAAAGGCCTGATTGGTGGAGTACTGCAGAGATGGTTGTCCTTCTGGAAGGTTCTCCCATCTCCAGAGGGGAACTCTGGAGCTCTGTCAGAGTGACCATCGGTTCTTGGTTACCTCCCTGACCAAGGCCCTTCTCCCCCGATTGCTCAGTTTGGCCGGGCGGCCAGCTCTAGGAAGAGTCTTGGTGTTTCCAAACTTCTTCCATTTCAGAATGATGGAGGCCACTGTGTTCTTGGGGACCTTCAATGCTTCAGAAATGTTTTGGTACCCTTCCCCAGATCTGTGCCTCGACACAATCCTGTCTCGGAGCTCTACGGACAATTCCTTCAACCTCATGGCTTGGTTTTTGCTCTGACATGCACTGTCAACTGTGGGACCTTATATAGACAGGTGTGTGCCTTTCCAAATCATGTCCAATCAATAACTATTCACCCCCTCAAAGTCAATACTTTGTAGAGCCACATTTTGCAGCAATTACAGCTACAAGTCTCTTGGGGTATGTCTCTATAAGCTTGGCACATCTAGCTACTGGGATTTTTGCCCATTCTTCAAGGCAAAACTGCTCCAGCTCCTTCAAGTTGGATGGGTCCCGCTGGTGTACAGCAATCTTTAAGTCATACCACAGATGATTCTCAATTGGATTGAGGTCTGGGCTTTGACTAGGCCATTCCAAGACATTTTAAATGTTTCCCCTTAAACCACTTGCGTGTTGCTTTTGCAGTATGCTTAGGGTCATTGTCCTGCTGGAAGGTGAACCTCCGTTCCAGTCTCAAATCTCTGGAAGCCTGAAACAGGTTTCCCTCAATAATTTCCCTGTATTTAGCGGCATCCATCATTCCTTCAATTCTGACCAGTTTCCCGGTCCTTGCCGATGAAAAACATTCCCACAGCATGATGCTGCCACAACCATGCTTCACTGTGGGGATGGTGTTCTCGGGGTGATGAGAGGTGTTGGGTTTGCACCAGACATAATGTTTTCCTTGATGGCCAAAAAGCTACATTTTTGTCTCATCTAACCAGAGTACCTTCTTCCATATGTTTGGGGAGTTTCCCACATGCCTTTTGGTGAAAACCAAACGTGTTTGCTTGTTTTTTTCTTTAAGCAATGGCTTCAGGGTTATCTTTGGTCTCTTTGTTGCCTCTCTGATTAATGCCCTCCTTGCCTGGTCTGTGAGTATTGGTGGGCGGCCCTCTCTTGGCAGGTTTGTTGTGGTGCCATATTCTTTACATTTTTATATAATGGATTTAATGGTGCTCCGTGGGATGTTCAAAGTTTCTGATATTTTTTTATAACCCAACCCTGATCTGTACTTCTCCACAACTTTGTCCCTGGCCTGTTTGGAGAGCTCCTTGGTCTTCATGGTGCTGCTTGCTTGGTGTTGACCCTTGCTTAGTGGTGTTGCGGACTCTGGGGCCTTTCAGAACACAGGTGGACTTTATTTCACAAATTATGTGACTTCTGAAGGTAATTGGTTGCACCAGAACTTATTTAGGGGCTTCATAGCAAAGGGGGTGAATACATACCACTTTTCCATTTTGTATTTTTTGAAACAAGTAATTTTTTCACTTCAACATTTTGGACTATTTTGGGTATATCCATGATATAAAATCCAAATAAAAATCTACTTAAATTACAGGTTGTAATGCAACAAAATAGGAAAAACGCCAAGGGGGATGAATACTTTTGCAAGGCACTGGATATAATGGGACAGCATATATAATGGGACAGCATTTATAATGGAACAGCATTTATAATGGGACAGCATTTATAATGGGACAGCATTTATAATGGGACAGCATTTATAATGGCACAGCACATATAATGGCACAGCATTTATAATGGAACAGCATGTATAATGGAACAGCATTTATAATGGGACAGCATTTATAATGGGACAGCACATATAATGGGACAGCATTTATAATGGGACAGCATTTATAATGGGACAGCATATATAATGGCACAGCACATATAATGGGACAGCATTTATAATGGGACAGCATATATAATGGCACAGCACATATAATGGGACAGCATTTATAATGGGACAGCATTTATAATGGGACAGCATTTATAATGGAACAGCACCTATAATGGGACAGCATTTATAATGGGACAGCATTTATAATGGGACAGCATTTATAATGGGACAGCACATATAATGGGACAGCATTTATAATGGGACAGCATGTATAATGGGACAGCATTTATAATGGGACAGCATTTAAAGCCAATGTTGCTTTAGCATAGCTAGGTTCTGTTTAAAGCAAGTTCTTCAAAGTAAAGAAACCTTTTAGAAATGCTTCTTTCTTGCTAATTGATTATCTTTCTTTGATTCATTTCACATCGTTTCTTCTCCTGACAGAATGGTACCCAGGAAACTCAGAATACTAGAGCATGCTGCCATGGGCAAAGGTAGTGCACTATATAGTGAATAGGGTCAATTTGAGACACAGCTGTAGCCATCTGTAGACACAGTCCTTCTCTGGCCACACCCTCCTCAATGTAGCCATCTGTAGACGCAGTCCTTCTCTGGCCACACCCTCCTCAATGTAGCCATCTGTAGACGCAGTCCTTCTCTGGCCACACCCTCCTCAATGTAGCCATCTGTAGACGCAGTCCTTCTCTGGCCACACCCTCCTCAATGTAGCCTTCTGTAGACACAGTCCTTCTCTGGCCACACCCTCCTCAGTGGGTTTCTTAAAATCGGAAGTAGCCAGTTAATTTGTTAATTTGTTAAAGTCACTGAAGTAGCTGTCCACATAAGAGTTAGTTAGTAATCAGCTATTTGGCTATCAGCTGGTGCTTATGAACACACTTCTCTGGCCACTCCCTCTAGCCACACACCCAGGGGTCAGGGTTCACAGGCAGGTAATGCCAGGGTCACAGGGGTCAGAAGTCATGGCAGCGGTGGTAGTCCCGCCCCCCACCAAGTAGACAGCAGTGGAGGACTTGGAGCGAGGAGCCTTGGCAGCATCCTCGTTGTTCACCTCGCCCACCAGGGTATCCGTGGAGACCACCCAGGTGGTGGGACGCCACCTCTTCAGGGAGTACGGTGTCTTGACGCGACGCTTGATCTTCTCACCTGACCCTCCCTGGTCGTCCAGTGACGAGCCGTCACCTGGGAGGAGACGGACAGGTGTTATTAGGGAAACTGAGAATGGCATTTACGATGAGTCTCAAATGGCATCAATACAAAGCAGCAGAGTGGAGAATGACACGTCCATACATCCATACAAAGCAGCAGAGTGGAGAATGACACGTCCATACATCCATACAAAGCAGCAGAGTGGAGAATGACACGTTCAAACATCCATACAAAGCAGCAGAGTGGAGAATGACACGTTCATACATCAATACAAAGCAGCAGAGTGGAGAATGACACATTCATACATCCATACAAAGCAGCAGAGTGGAGAATGACACGTTCAAACATCCATACAAAGCAGCAGAGTGGAGAATGACACGTTCATACATCAATACAAAGCAGCAGAGTGGAGAATGACACATTCATACATCCATACAAAGCAGCAGAGTGGAGAATGACACGTCCATACATCAATACAAAGCAGCAGAGTGGAGAATGACACGTTCAAACATCCATACAAAGCAGCAGAGTGGAGAATGACACGTTCATACATCAATACAAAGCAGCAGAGTGGAGAATGACACATTCATACATCCATACAAAGCAGCAGAGTGGAGAATGACACGTCCATACATCAATACAAAGCAGCAGAGTGGAGAATGACACGTTCATACATCCATACAAAGCAGCAGAGTGGAGAATGACACGTTCATACATCCATACAAAGCAGCAGAGTGGAGAATGACACGTTCATACATCCATACAAAGCAGCAGAGTGGAGAATGACACGTCCATACATCCATACAAAGCAGCAGAGTGGAGAATGACACGTTCATACATCCATACAAAGCAGCAGAGTGGAGAATGACACGTCCATACATCCATACAAAGCAGCAGAGTGGAGAATGACACGTCCATACATCCATAAAAAGCAGTAGAGTGGAGAATGACACGTCCATACATCCATACAAAGCAGCAGAGTGGAGAATGACACGTCCATACATCCATACAAAGCAGCAGAGTGGAGAATGACACGTCATACATCCATACAAAGCAGCAGAGTGGAGAATGACACGTCCATACATCCATACAAAGCAGCAGAGTGGAGAATGACACGTCCATACATCCATACAAAGCAGCAGAGTGGAGAATGACACGTTCATACATCCATACAAAGCAGCAGAGTGGAGAATGACACGTTCATACATCCATACAAAGCAGCAGAGTGGAGAATGACACGTTCATACATCCATACAAAGCAGCAGAGTGGAGAATGACACGTCATACATCCATACAAAGCAGCAGAGTGGAGAATGACACGTCCATACATCCATACAAAGCAGCAGAGTGGAGAATGACACGTCATACATCCATACAAAGCAGCAGAGTGGAGAATGACACGTTCCATACATCCATACAAAGCAGCAGAGTGGAGAATGACACGTTTCATACATCCATACAAAGCAGCAGAGTGGAGAATGACACGTTCATACATCCATACAAAGCAGCAGAGTGGAGAATGACACGTTCATACATCCATACAAAGCAGCAGAGTGGAGAATGACACGTCCTATACAGCCATACAAAGCAGCAGAGTGGAGAATGACACGTTTATACAGCCATACAAAGCAGCAGAGTGGAGAATGACACGTTTCAAACATCCATACAAAGCAGCAGAGTGGAGAATGACACGTTCCATACATCCATACAAAGCAGCAGAGTGGAGAATGACACGTCTATACAGCCATACAAAGCAGCAGAGTGGAGAATGACACGTTTATACAGCCATACAAAGCAGCAGAGTGGAGAATGACACGTTCAAACATCCATACAAAGCAGCAGAGTGGAGAATGACACGTCCATACATCCATAAAAAGCAGCAGAGTGGAGAATGACACGTTCAAACATCCATACAAAGCAGCAGAGTGGAGAATGACACGTTCAAACATCCATACAAAGCAGCAGAGTGGAGAATGACACGTTCATACATCCATACAAAGCAGCAGAGTGGAGAATGACACGTTCATACATCCATACAAAGCAGCAGAGTGGAGAATGACACGTTTATACAGCCATACAAAGCAGCAGAGTGGAGAATGACACGTTTATACAGCCATACAAAGCAGCAGAGTGGAGAATGACACGTTCAAACATCCATACAAAGCAGCAGAGTGGAGAATGACACGTCCATACATCCATACAAAGCAGCAGAGTGGAGAATGACACGTTTATACAGCCATACAAAGCAGCAGAGTGGAGAATGACACGTTTATACAGCCATACAAAGCAGCAGAGTGGAGAATGACACGTTCAAACATCCATACAAAGCAGCAGAGTGGAGAATGACACGTTCAAACATCCATACAAAGCAGCAGAGTGGAGAATGACACGTTCAAACATCCATACAAAGCAGCAGAGTGGAGAATGACACGTTCAAACATCCATACAAAGCAGCAGAGTGGAGAATGACACGTTCATACATCCATACAAAGCAGCAGAGTGGAGAATGACACGTTCATACATCCATACAAAGCAGCAGAGTGGAGAATGACACGTTCAAACATCCATACAAAGCAGCAGAGTGGAGAATGACACGTTTATACATCCATACAAAGCAGCAGAGTGGAGAATGACACGTTCATACATCCATACAAAGCAGCAGAGTGGAGAATGACACGTCCATACATCCATAAAAAGCAGCAGAGTGGAGAATGACACGTTCATACATCCATACAAAGCAGCAGAGTGGAGAATGACACGTTCATACATCCATACAAAGCAGCAGAGTGGAGAATGACACGTTTATACAGCCATACAAAGCAGCAGAGTGGAGAATGACACGTTTATACAGCCATACAAAGCAGCAGAGTGGAGAATGACACGTTCAAACATCCATACAAAGCAGCAGAGTGGAGAATGACACGTTTATACAGCCATACAAAGCAGCAGAGTGGAGAATGACACGTTTATACAGCCATACAAAGCAGCAGAGTGGAGAATGACACGTTTATACAGCCATACAAAGCAGCAGAGTGGAGAATGACACGTTTATACAGCCATACAAAGCAGCAGAGTGGAGAATGACACGTTCAAACATCCATACAAAGCAGCAGAGTGGAGAATGACACGTTCAAACATCCATACAAAGCAGCAGAGTGGAGAATGACACGTTCAAACATCCATACAAAGCAGTAGAGTTGAGAATGACACGTCCATACATCCAGTCCCAGAATGCTGCTCTCTAGTGATAGGGAAATGTACCACTGCTAATAGTATTTGTCACACACACACACACACACACACACACACACACACACACACACACACACACACACACACACACACACACACACACACACACACACACACACACACACACACACACACACACACACACACACACACATTCACTCCTTGGCGTCAAAACAGCAGTAACCACAGGAAACACATTGCGGTGTGACCTTTCCAGACCAAACAAGCAGTAAACTAAAGTCCTGCTGGCTGTTTGAATAACAACACCATTTCTTATTGTCTCAGGCAACACACCTCCTGGAACGTGGAAACACCAAATAGTCATTTGACTGTGAGTCTTGTTGTGATTGACCTGTGTTACTGTACTAGGTCAGATATAGCCTGGTCCCAGATCTGTACTAGGTCAGATATAGCCTGGTCTCAGATCTGTACTAGGTCAGATATAGCCTGGTCCCAGATCTATACTAGGTAAGATATAGCCTGGTCTCAGATCTGTACTAGGTCAGATATAGCCTGGTCTCAGATCTGTACTAGGTCAGATATAGCCTGGTCCCAGATCTGTACTAGGTCAGATATAGCCTGGTCCCAGATCTGTACTAGGTCAGATATAGCCTGGTCTCAGATCTGTACTAGGTCAGATATAGCCTGGTCCCAGATCTGTACTAGGTAAGATATAGCCTGGTCTCAGATCTGTACTAGGTAAGGTATAGCCTGGTCTCAGATCTGTACTAGGTCAGATATAGCCTGGTCTCAGATCTGTACTAGGTCAGATATAGCCTGGTCTCAGATCTGTTTGTGCTGTCTTGCCAACTCTGGTCATTAACAAGACAGCGCAAACAGACCTGGGATCAGGCTAGGTCATAGTGTGCATCCCAAATGGCAACCTATTCCCTATGGAGTGCACTACTTTTAACCAGGACCTATAACCAAATGGCAACCTATTCCCTATGGAGTGCACTACTTTTAACCAGGACCTATAACCAAATGGCAACCTATTCCCTATGGAGTGCACTACTTTTAACCAGGACCTATAACCAAATGGCAACCTATTCCCTATGGAGTGCACTACTTTTAACCAGGACCTATAACCAAATGGCAACCTATTCCCTATGGAGTGCACTACTTTTAACCAGGACCTATAACCAAATGGCAACCTATTCCCTATGGAGTGCACTACTTTTAACCAGGACCTATAACCAAATGGCAACCTATTCCCTATGGAGTGCACTACTTTTAACCAGGACCTATAACCAAATGGCAACCTATTCCCTATGGAGTGCACTACTTTTAACCAGGACCTATAACCAAATGGCAACCTATTCCCTATGGAGTGCACTACTTTTAACCAGGACCTATAACCAAATGGCAACCTATTCCCTATGGAGTGCACTACTTTTAACCAGGACCTATAACCAAATGGCAACCTATTCCCTATGGAGTGCACTACTTTTAACCAGGACCT
>NW_024058622.1:32500-51194 GCF_016432855.1 Salvelinus namaycush
AAGAGCAGAAACCCAGACTTCCTGAAAGAAATTGATGATGTTGATATTGTAGTACTACAGGAAACATGGTGCAGAGGTGATGTTTCCACTGGCTGTCCACTAGGTTATAGGGAGATAATCATACCATCCACTAAATTAAAAAGAATCAAACAGGGCAGAGACTCAGGGGGAATGTTAATATGGTATAAATCTGAACTAATTAATTCAATCGAATTGATCAAAACAGGAGAATTCTTTATCTGGTTAAAAATCAACAAGGAGGCTATCTTGACAGATAAAAACGTCTTCCTCTGTGCCACATACATTCCCCCCTCAGAGTCACCCTACTTCAATGAAGAGAGCTTCTCCATTCTAGAGGGAGAGATTAGTCACTTTCAGGCCCAAGGCAACGTACTGGTCTGTGGAGACCTGAATGCTAGAACAGCAGAAGAACAAGACACTATTAACAGTCATGGGGATAAACACCTACCAGGAAGCAATAACCTTTCCCTCCCCACATACCCCCACAGAAACAACTATGACAAAGTGAAAAACAAAAACGGAGTACAGCTCCTGAGGCTCTGTCGAACACTGGGTCTGTACATAGTCAATGGCAGGCTGAGAGGAGACTCTTTTGGTAGGTACACCTACAGCTCATCCCTTGGCAGCAGCACTGTAGACTACTTCCTCACCGACCTAAACCCAGAGTCTCTCAGAGCCTTCACAGTCAGCCCACTAACACCTCTCTCAGACCACAGTAAAATCACAGTGTATCTGAGAAGAGCAGAACCCAACCATGAAGCATCACGGCCCAATAAATTACATGGTACTAAACAAGCCTATAGATGGAGTGCAAACAGTACAGACATCTACCAAAAAGCAATTAGTAGCCAAAAAATACAATCTCTCCTGGACAACTTTTTAGCCTTAACATTCTCCTTCAGCAATGAAGGTGTAAATTTGGCCGTTAGAAACATAAACTTTATATTTGACAAATTAGCCTCCTTGGCTAATCTAAAGAAGCATAAGAGCAAACCAAAAATAACAGATAATGAAAAATGGTTTGATAATGATTGCAAAAATCTAAGAAAGTCATTGAGAAATATATCTAATCAAAAACACAGAGAACCAGACAACAAAAATATACGCCTTCAATATGGGGAAACACTGAAGCAATACAAACGCACCCTAAGAACAAAAAAGGAACAGCACATTAGAAATCAGCTGGTTGGAATTGAGGAATCCATAGAATCAAACCACTTCTGGGAGAATTGGAATAAATTAAACAAACCTCATCATGAGGAATTGGCTATCCAAAATGGGGATATGTGGAGAAATCACTTTGCAAACCTCTACAGCAATATAACAAAGAGCCCAGAACAAAAAGATATACAAGAAAAATTACAAATCCTTGAATTAGCAGTCAAAGACTATCAGAATCCTGTAGATACCCCAATTACAGAAGAAGAATTATTGGAAAAACTATGCAATCTCCAACCCAAAAAGGCCTGTGGTGCTGATGGTATTTTAAATGAAATGATCAAATATACAGACCACAAATTCAAATTGGCAATACTCAAACTCTTCAACATTATCCTCACTGCAGGTATTTTCCCCGATATTTGGAACCAGGGATTGATCACACCAATCTATAAAAATGGAGACAAATTTGACCCAAATAATTACAGAGGAATTTGCGTTAACAGCAACTTGGGGAAAATTCTCTGCAGTATTATAAATAGCAGACTACATCATTTCCTTGACGAACACAACGTCCTGAGCAGAAGCCAGATTGGATTTCTAAAAAATTATCGTACAACAGACCACATTTACACCCTCCACACTCTAATTGATAAACAAGTTAACCAAAACAAAGGCAAAATCTACTCGTGTTTTGTAGATTTCAAGAAAGCATTTGATTCAATTTGGCACGAAGGTCTTTTTTATAAACTAATAGAAAGTGGTATTGGAGGGAAAACATATGATTTTATTAAATCAATGTACACTAAAAACAAATGTGCGGTTAAAATTGGCAACAAGCAAACAGACTTCTTCTCTCAGGGGCGGGGAGTGAAACAGGGCTGCCCAATAAGTCCAACATTATTTAACATCTACATTAATGAATTGGCAAAAACATTAGAAGAATCGGCAGCACCTGGTATCACCCTACACAACACTGAAATCAAGTGTCTGCTGTACGCAGATGACCTGGTGCTGCTGTCTCCCACTAAAGAGGGGTTACAGCAGCACCTAGATCGTCTTCACAGGTTCTGTCAGACCTGGGCTCTGACCGTTAACCTAAAAAAAACTAATATAATGATATTCCAAAAAAGGTCGGGAAATAAGGATGACAAATATAAATTCTATTTGGACACAGTTCTATTAGAACACACCAAAAACTACACATATCTAGGACTAAATATGAGCAACACAGGTAGCTTTCACATGGCTGTGAATGAGCTGAGAGACAAAGCAAGAAGAGCATTTTATGCCATTAAAAGGAACATCAAAATTGAAATTCCAATTAGAATCTGGCTCAAAATTTTTCAATCAGTTATAGAACCAATTGCTCTATATGGCAGTGAAGTATGGGGTCCACTCTCTAATAATGAATTTACTAAATGGGACAAACATCCAACTGAAATATTGCATGCAGAGTTTTGCAAGACTGTATTGCAAGTACAAAGAAAAACTCCAAATAACGCATGTAGGGCAGAATTGGGCCAATACCCCCTCCTCATTCGAATAGAAAAAAGAGCCATCAAATTTTACAACCATCTAAAAACAAGTGACCCTAAAACATTCCATCACACAGCTCTACAATGTCAAGAGATGAAACCAGAGAAGAGTCCCCTCAGCCAGCTGGTTCTGAGGCTCAGTTCACCAACCCAAACCAACCCCATAGAGCCTCGGGACAGCCCTCAGAAAATCTGGCCCAACCAAATCATCACAAAACAAAAAGAAAAATATATAACCTATTGGAAAGACACCACAAAAAATCAAAGTAAACTTCAATGCTATTTGGCTCTAAACAGACAGTACATGGTGGCAGACTATCTGACCACTGTGACTGATAGAAAACTGAGGAAAACATTGACTAGGTACAGACTCAGAGAGCACCGTCTGGCTATAGAGACCGGTCGTCACAGACAAACCTGGCTGCCCAGAGAGGACAGGCTGTGCTCACTCTGCTCCAGGGGAGAGGTAGAGACAGAGGTGCATTTCCTACTACACTGTGACAAATACTCAGACCTAAGAGCATATTTCTTTCCCAAAATTATAACTCAATACAAAGAATTTGAAACTATAAAAGATGAAGAAAAAATCAAATATTTATTGGGTGAAAAGCCAAAATGTGCAGTTTTGGCAGCCAAATATGTGTCCTCCTGCCACAACCTGAGGGACAGCCAGTGAAAAATGCAAAGTAATGTTGATAATATTTCCCATTTAGCTTAGTTTTGTTTTGTCTTTCATACCAGGTCATATGTCTTCTCAAGTCATATTGACACTGGTCTACTACTGTTGATTTAATTTATTGTTGTTCTGATTAATATTGTTGTTGTAGTTGTTGTTAATGGTGATCCCATGTCCACTACTACTGTTATTATTGCTGTTGGTCCCACCATTTATTTATATATAAATATATATATATTTTGTATATATATACATATATATTTGATTTTGATTTTCGATATGTATACTTTGACAATGTAAGTAATAACGAACTTGCCATGTCAATAAAGTCAATTGAATTGAATTGAAAAATTGAGAGAGAGAGAGAGAGAGAGAGAGAGAGACAGAGAGAGAGAGACAGAGACAGAGACAGAGAGAGAGAGAGAGAGAGAGAGAGAGAGAGAGAGAGAGAGACAGAGAGAGAGAGAGAGAGAGAGAGAGAGAGAGAGAGAGAGAGAGAGAGAGAGACAGAGAGAGAGAGAGACAGAGAGAGAGAGAGACAGAGAGAGAGAGACAGAGAGAGAGAGAGAGAGAGAGAGAGAGAGACAGAGAGAGAGAGAGAGAGAGAGAGAGAGACAGAGAGAGAGAGAGAGAGAGAGACAGAGAGAGAGAGAGAGAGAGAGAGAGAGAGAGAGAGAGAGACAGAGAGAGAGAGACAGAGAGAGAGAGAGAAAGACAGAGAGACAGAGAGAGAGACAGAGAGAGAGAGAGAGACAGAGAGAGAGAGACAGAGAGAGAGAGAGAAAGACAGAGAGATGTGTGTGGTGTGTTCTCATCTCACCTGAGGAGCTGTTGTGTGAAGAGAAGGAGGCAGAGAGGTCCAGGGAGCAGGGTCTCTCAGGTCGTCTGGGTTTGGGCTGTCGGAGCTGGGCAGCCTCCTCCTGGGGCTCTGGGACTGTTGTTGCTGATATAGGGGCAAAGACAGGGAGATGGACAGAGATAGGGGGAGTGACAGGGACATGAGGAGTGACAGAGACAGGGGCAGTGACAGAGGCAGGGGGAGTGACAGGGACAGTGACAGGGACAGTGACAGGTTTAGGGGTGAGGGTAGGGACAGAGACAGGTTTAGGGGTGGGGGTAGGGACAGAGACAGGTTTAGGGGTGAGGGTAGGGACACAGACAGGTTTAGGGGTGGGGGTAGGGACAGAGACAGGTTTAGGGGTGGGGGTAGGGACAGAGACAGGTTTAGGGGTGGGGGTAGGGACACAGACAGGTTTAGGGGTGGGGGTAGGGACAGAGACAGGTTTAGGGGTGGGGGTAGGGACAGAGACAGGTTTAGGGGTGGGGGTAGGGACAGAGACAGGTTTAGGGGTGGGGGTAGGGACAGAGACAGGTTTAGGGGTGGGGGTAGGGACAGAGACAGGTTTAGGGGTGAGGGTAGGGACAGAGACAGGTTTAGGGGTGGGGGTAGGGACAGAGACAGGTTTAGGGGTGGGGGTAGGGACACAGACAGGTTTAGGGGTGGGGGTAGGGACAGAGACAGGTTTAGGGGTGGGGGTAGGGACACAGACAGGTTTAGGGGTGGGGGTAGGGACACAGACAGGTTTAGGGGTGGGGGTAGGGACAGAGACAGGTTTAGGGGTGGGGGTAGGGACACAGACAGGTTTAGGGGTAGGGACACAGACAGGTTTAGGGGTGGGGGTAGGGACAGAGACAGGTTTAGGGGTGGGGGTAGGGACACAGACAGGTTTAGGGGTGGGGGTAGGGACAGAGACAGGTTTAGGGGTGGGGGTAGGGACACAGACAGGTTTAGGGGTGGGGGTAGGGACAGAGACAGGTTTAGGGGTGGGGGTAGGGACAGAGACAGGTTTAGGGGTGGGGGTAGGGACACAGACAGGTTTAGGGGTGGGGGTAGGGACACAGACAGGTTTAGGGGTGGGGGTAGGGACACAGACAGGTTTAGGGGTGGGGGTAGGGACACAGACAGGTTTAGGGGTGGGGGTAGGGACAGAGACAGGTTTAGGGGTGAGGGTAGGGACAGAGACAGGTTTAGGGGTGGGGGTAGGGACAGAGACAGGTTTAGGGGTGGGGGTAGGGACAGAGACAGGTTTAGGGGTGAGGGTAGGGACAGAGACAGGTTTAGGGGTGGGGGTAGGGACAGAGACAGGTTTAGGGGTGGGGGTAGGGACAGAGACAGGTTTAGGGGTGGGGGTAGGGACAGAAACAGGTTTAGGGGTGGGGGTAGGGACAGAGACAGGTTTAGGGGTGGGGGTAGGGACAGAGACAGGTTTAGGGGTGAGGGTAGGGACAGAGACAGGTTTAGGGGTGGGGGTAGGGACAGAGACAGGTTTAGGGGTGGGGGTAGGGACAGAGACAGGTTTAGGGGTGAGGGTAGGGACAGAGACAGGTTTAGGGGTGGGGGTAGGGACAGAGACAGGTTTAGGGGTGAGGGTAGGGACAGAGACAGGTTTAGGGGTGGGGGTAGGGACAGAGACAGGTTTAGGGGTGGGGGTAGGGACAAAAGCAAGGGAGTCAGGCCGTGCATCTACAGGAGGACATGTGATCCCTCTGCTCGCCAGGCCCATCAGCAAACTGTTGTTGTTGTTGTTAGTGTTGGTGCGTCCCGCCAGGTGATTGGTTGGTCTCTGGTCACATGTGGCGGGCTGCTCTCTCCTCAGCAGTGGTTCATGTTCATCAGGACTGGAGTTGATGTTGAGTCGACTGTCCTCGCCGCTGAGCGGGGTCTGTAACGGGCGGGCTACTCCGCCAACCTCACTCTGGAAGCCCGCCAGATTGGTCAACCCGTACGGAGCTCCGCCTCCAGATGAAGAGGCCACACCTCCGTTCAGATAGCCATTGACGACCAACACGCCAGTCCCGCTCCGCACCCCATTCACCCCTACCCCGGATGTTCCGTTGTTGGTAACGTTAACAAGGCGTGGCTCTGCCGCCGGGGCGACCGTGTTCATCTTGGCCACGCCCGTCTCTACCTGCTTCAGATTGGACCTCAGGTTAGACTTCAGCCAGGAGGAACCAGAGCCCTGCTTGGCCTTGGTGCTGAGTGGTAGGCTGGTGGGCCGCTTGGGGAGGTTCTGCTGTTTGGGCAGGGGGAACATAGTAGCTGGAGGGTCCCCCATCCCACTGGCCCCGGTCCCAGACCCTCCCTGGGCCCCGGCCCCAGTCACCTCCGCAGCCAGCTTGATGAGGGGGTAGAGCAGGGAGGAAGACCCAGAGCTGAGGGGGTAGAGCAGGGAGGAAGACCCAGAGCTGAGGGGGTAGAGCAGGGAGGAAGACCCAGAGCTGAGGGGGTAGAGCAGGGAGGAAGACCCAGAGCTGAGGGGGTCTGGAGCAGAGAACTGTTTCTGACTATGCTCCATAAGGTTCTCATCAGAAGACTCCTTCAGGTTCTTGTCAACCTCTTTAGGGTCCAGTTTGGTGGTCTCCAAGTCCTCTTGGGTCAGCTGCAGACACACCGGCACCACCAGCCCCAGCACAGCGCCACCTAGTGGGCCGGATGAGTCCTTCTGGGTCAACTGCAGACACACCGGCACCAACACAGCTCCACCTAGTTGTAACAACATAACACAGAAATAATGTATTCATTACAAATATATGCGGGGACTGGGGGGACTGAGGGGACTGAGGGGAATGAGGGGAATGAGGGGAATGAGGGGAATGAGGGGACTGGGGGGAATGAGGGGACTGAGGGGACTGGGGGGAATGAGGGGACTGGGGGGAATGAGGGGACTGAGGGGACTGGGGGGAATGAGGGGACTGAGGGGAATGAGGGGAATGAGGGGACTGGGGGAATGAGGGGACTGGGGGGAATGAGGGGACTGAGGGGACTGGGGGGAATGAGGGGACTGAGGGGACTGGGGGGAATGAGGGGACTGAGGGGACTGAGGGGACTGGGGGGAATGAGGGGACTGAGGGGACTGGGGGGAATGAGGGGACTGAGGGGACTGAGGAGAATGAGGGGACTGGGGGGGATGAGGGAAATGAGGGGACTGGGGGGGATGAGGGGACTGGGGGGGATGAGGGGACTGAGGGGACTGGGGGGACTGAGGGGACTGAGGAGAATGAGGGGACTGGGGGGGATGAGGGAAATGAGGGGACTGGGGGGGATGAGGGGACTGGGGGGGATGAGGGGACTGAGGGGACTGGGGGGAATGAGGGGACTAAGGGGAATGAGGGGACTGGGGGGACTGAGGGGACTGAGGGGACTGGGGGGACTGAGGGGAATGAGGGGACTGGGGGGACTGAGGGGAATGAGGGGACTGAGGGGACTGGGGGGAATGAGGGGACTGGGGGGAATGAGGGGACTGAGGGGAATGAGGGGACTGGGGGGAATGAGGGGACTGAGGGGACTGGGGGGAATGAGGGGACTGGGGGGAATGAGGGGACTGAGGGGACTGAGGAGAATGAGGGGACTGGGGGGGATGAGGGAAATGAGGGGACTGGGGGGGATGAGGGGACTGGGGGGGATGAGGGGACTGAGGGGACTGGGGGGACTGAGGGGACTGAGGAGAATGAGGGGACTGGGGGGGATGAGGGAAATGAGGGGACTGGGGGGGATGAGGGGACTGGGGGGGATGAGGGGACTGAGGGGACTGGGGGGAATGAGGGGACTGAGGGGAATGAGGGGACTGGGGGACTGAGGGGACTGAGGGGACTGGGGGGACTGAGGGGAATGAGGGGACTGGGGGGACTGAGGGGAATGAGGGGACTGAGGGGACTGGGGGGAATGAGGGGACTGAGGGGACTGGGGGGAATGAGGGGACTGGGGGGAATGAGGGGACTGAGGGGAATGAGGGGACTGGGGGGAATGAGGGGACTGAGGGGACTGGGGGGAATGAGGGGACTGGGGGGAATGAGGGGACTGAGGGGACTGGGGGGAATGAGGGGACTGAGGGGAATGAGGGGACTGGGGGGAATGAGGGGACTGAGGGGAATGAGGGGACTGGGGGGAATGAGGGGACTGAGGGGACTGGGGGGAATGAGGGGACTGAGGGGACTGGGGGGAATGAGGGGACTGAGGGGACTGAGGAGAATGAGGGGACTGGGGGGGATGAGGGAAATGAGGGGACTGGGGGGGATGAGGGGACTGAGGGGACTGGGGGGACTGAGGGGACTGAGGAGAATGAGGGGACTGGGGGGGATGAGGGAAATGAGGGGACTGGGGGGGATGAGGGGACTGGGGGGGATGAGGGGACTGAGGGGACTGGGGGGAATGAGGGGACTAAGGGGAATGAGGGGACTGAGGGGAATGAGGGGACTAAGGGGAATGAGGGGACTGGGGGGACTGAGGGGACTGAGGGGAATGAGGGGACTGGGGGGACTGGGGGGACTGAGGGGAATGAGGGGACTGGGGGGACTGAGGGGAATGAGGGGACTGAGGGGACTGGGGGGAATGAGGGGACTGGGGGGAATGAGGGGACTGAGGGGACTGAGGGGAATGAGGGGACTGGGGGGAATGAGGGGACTGAGGGGACTGAGGGGAATGAGGGGACTGGGGGGACTGAGGGGACTGGGGGGACTAAGGGGACTGGGGGGAATGAGGGGACTGAGGGGACTGAGGGGAATGAGGGGACTGAGGGGAATGAGGGGAATGAGGGGACTGAGGGGACTGGGGGGAATGAGGGGACTGAGGGGACTGAGGGGACTGGGGGGAATGAGGGGACTGAGGGGACTGAGGGGACTGAGGGGACTGGGGGGAATGAGGGGACTGAGGGGACTGGGGGGAATGAGGGGACTGAGGGGACTGAGGAGAATGAGGGGACTGGGGGGGATGAGGGAAATGAGGGGACTGGGGGGGATGAGGGGACTGAGGGGACTGGGGGGACTGAGGGGACTGAGGAGAATGAGGGGACTGGGGGGGATGAGGGAAATGAGGGGACTGGGGGGGATGAGGGGACTGGGGGGGATGAGGGGACTGAGGGGACTGGGGGGAATGAGGGGACTAAGGGGAATGAGGGGACTGAGGGGAATGAGGGGACTAAGGGGAATGAGGGGACTGGGGGGACTGAGGGGACTGAGGGGAATGAGGGGACTGGGGGGACTGGGGGGACTGAGGGGAATGAGGGGACTGGGGGGACTGAGGGGAATGAGGGGACTGAGGGGACTGGGGGGAATGAGGGGACTGGGGGGAATGAGGGGACTGAGGGGACTGAGGGGAATGAGGGGACTGGGGGGAATGAGGGGACTGAGGGGACTGAGGGGAATGAGGGGACTGGGGGGACTGAGGGGACTGGGGGGACTGAGGGGACTGGGGGGAATGAGGGGACTGAGGGGACTGAGGGGAATGAGGGGACTGAGGGGAATGAGGGGACTGGGGGGAATGAGGGGACTGAGGGGACTGGGGGGAATGAGGGGACTGAGGGGACTGGGGGGAATGAGGGGACTGAGGGGACTGGGGGGAATGAGGAGACTGAGGGGACTGAGGGGACTGAGGGGAATGAGGGGACTGGGGGGAATGAGGGGAATGAGGAGACTGAGGGGACTGAAGGGACTGAGGGGACTGAGGGGAATGAGGGGACTGGGGGGAATGAGGGGAATGAGGAGACTGAGGGGACTGAGGGGACTGAGGGGAATGAGGAGACTGAGGGGAATGAGGGGACTGAGGGGACTGAGGAGAATGAGGGGACTGGGGGGGATGAGGGGAATGAGGGGACTGGGGGGGATGAGGGGACTGGGGGGGATGAGGAGAATGAGGAGAATGAGGGGACTGGGGGGAATGAGGGGACTTGGGGGGATGAGGGGACTGGGGGGGATGAGGGGACTGCAGTAAATAAAGAGGACTCCATAAACACTACATCACCAAAAGCTGGTCCAACATCTCATTCTAAATTATGGGCGTGCACGGAGACATTGTCATGCTGAAACAGGAAAGGGCGTTCCCCAAACTGTTGGAAGCACAGAATCATCTAGAATGTCATTGTATGCTGTGGCGTTAAGATTTCCCTTCACTGGAACTAAGGGGCCTGAACCATGAAAAACAGCACCAGACCATTATTCCTCCTCCACCAAACTTTACAGTTGGCACTATGCATTGGGGCAGGTAGCGTTCTCCTGGCATCCCTATTTCCAGTACCTAATAAATAATATAATCTATAAATATAATAATATAATCTAGTAATAATATGACCTAGTGTGCTGGAGGAGTCCTCCCCGTGTCCTGACTCAGAGATGGAGGTCATGACGGTGTTGGGAGTGAACCCCGTGGTGGAGGAGAGGCTGGCGCCGCTGCTCTCCGGGCTGGGCAGACGGGCCTGCTGACGCTCGGCGTTGATGGAGTTTCGGTTCTTCTCTGGCCCAGCGGGGACACTGTTGGTTCCCCCTAGGATGCCGACGGAGGAGGTCCATGACATAGAGGTGTCTCCACCAGGGAGGTTCTTCACCGTGTGGCCCTCGTGGTCCTCGATGTAGGAGGATGAGGAGTAGTCGGGGTAGGGGCTGACTTTAGGACCCCTGCGGCCGTGAGACAGGTTCCTGTTAGAGGCAAGCAGATGGAAGGTGGTTGAATAGTCATATAAGCAGCCCTACTTTAAGTAAAACTAAATGCATGCTCTTCAACCGATCGCTACCAGCACCCTCCCGCCCGACTAGCATCACTACTCTGGACGGTTCTGACTTAGAATATGTGGACAACTACAAATACCAAATACCTGTTTGGTTACTGTAAACTCTCCTTCCAGACTCACATCAAACATCTCCAATCCAAAGTTAAATCTAGAATTGGTTTCCTATTTCGCAACAAAGCATCCTTCACTCTTGCTGCTAAACATACCCTCGTAAAACTGACTATCCTACCGATCCTCGACTTCGGCGATGTCATTTACAAAATAGCCTCCAACACTCTACTCAATAAATTGGATGTAGTCTATCACAGTGCCATCCATTTTGTCACCAAAGCCCCATATACTACCCACCACTGCGACCTGTACGCTCTCGTTGGCTGGCCCTCGCTTCATACTCGTCGCCAAACCTACTGGCTCCAGGTCATCTACAAGACCCTGCTAGGTAAAGTCCCCCCTTATCTCAGCTCGCTGGTCACCATGGCAGCACCCACCTGTAGCACACGCTCCAGCAGGTATATCTCTCTGGTCACCATAGCAGCACCCACCTGTAGCACGCGCTCCAGCAGGTATATCGCACTAGTCACCACCAAAGCCAATTCCTCCTTTGGCCGCCTTTCCTTCCAGTTCTCTGCTGCCAATGACTGGAACGAACTACAAAAATCTCTGAAACTGGAAACACTTATCTCCCTCACTAGCTTTAAGCACCAGCTGTCAGAGCAGCTCACAGATTACTGCACCTGTACATAGCCCATCTATAATTTAGCCCAAACAACTACCTCTTCCCCTACTGTATTTATTTATTTATTTTGTTCCTTTGCACCCCATTATTTCTATCTCTACTTTGCACATTCTTCCACTGCAAATCTACCATTCCAGTGTTTTACTTGCTATATAGTATTTACTTCGCCACCATGGCCTTTTTTTTGCCTTTACCTCCCTTTTCTCACCTCATTTGCTCACATTGTATATAGACTTATTTTTCTACTGTATTATTGACTGTATGTTTGCTTTACTCCATGTGTAACTCTGTGTGTTGTTTGTGTCAAAGTGCTTTGCTTTATCTTGGCCAGGTCGCAATTGTAAATGAGAACTTGTTCTCAACTGGCCTACCTGGTTAAATAAAAGTGAAATAAAAATATATTTTTTGAAACTTTATGTTGTATTAAAGGAATAGTTTGGGATTATGGAAATAAAGCCCTTTCTTTATCTGCTTCCTCAGAGTCAGATCAGATCAAATCAAAGTTTTAAACCATTTTTATGTCTCTGGGTCCAGTATGAAGGAAGTTACAAGGTAGCTTTGCGAGCCAATGCTAACTAGCATTAGCTCAATAACTATTTGCGCTAACGCTAGTTAGCAAATTCCTTCAAACTGAACGCAGCCAAAAAAATGGTATCCACGTGTTCATCTGCCTCTGGGGAAGAAGATAAAGGGCATATCCCAAAATACCGACCTATCCCTTTAACTAGCTGAGAGATGTGAATATACAGTAAGGTCTACATGCTAACAGACTTGGTCCTGTGTGTGTGTGTTCACCTCTCGTTCTGCAGTGTGGTGGTCATGGGGTTAACCGTAGGACTGACAGACTTGGTCCGGTCCCAGATCTGCAGCAGTTCAGCCATGCGCTCCTCTGCACACTGAGCGGTCAGCCTGGCCTCAGCATCCTGGTCCCAGCAGTCCTCCATGGTCTCCTTCAGGGAACGCACCGCCTGGGGGAAGGTGACAGAGGCTAACACACACCATACCATACCATACCACACCATACCACAACACAGTCCTCCATGGTCTCCTTCAGGGAACGCACCGCCTGGGGGAAGGTGACAGAGGCTAACACACACCACACCACACCATACCACACCATACCACAACACAGTCCTCCATGGTCTCCTTCAGGGAACGCACCGCCTGGGGGAAGGTGACAGAGGCTAACACACACCACACCACACCATACCACACCATACCACAACACAGTCCTCCATGGTCTCCTTCAGGGAACGCACCGCCTGGGGGAAGGTGACAGAGGCTAACACACACCATACCACACCATACCACAACACAGTCCTCCATGGTCTCCTTCAGGGAACGCACCGCCTGGGGGAAGGTGACAGAGGCTAACACACACCATACCACACCATACCACACCATACCACAACACAGTCCTCCATGGTCTCCTTCAGGGAACGCACTGCCTGGGGGAAGGTGACAGAGGCTAACACACACCACACCACACCATACCACACCATACCACAACACAGTCCTCCATGGTCTCCTTCAGGGAACGCACCGCCTGGGGGGAGGTGACAGAGGCTAACACACACCATACCACAACACAGTCCTCCATGGTCTCCTTCAGGGAACGCACCGCCTGGGGGGAGGTGACAGAGGCTAACACACACCATACCACACCACACACCATACCACAACACAGTCCTCCATGGTCTCCTTCAGGGAACGCACCGCCTGGGGGGAGGTGACAGAGGCTAACACACACCATACCACACCACACACCATACCACAACACAATCCTCCATGGTCTCCTTCAGGGAACGCACCGCCTGGGGGGAGGTGACAGAGGCTAACACACACCATACCACACCATACCACACACCATACCACAACACAGTCCTCCATGGTCTCCTTCAGGGAACGCACCGCCTGGGGGAAGGTGACAGAGGCTAACACACACCATACCACACCATACCACAACACAGTCCTCCATGGTCTCCTTCAGGGAACGCACCGCCTGGGGGAAGGTGACAGAGGCTAACACACACCATACCACACCATACCACAACACAGTCCTCCATGGTCTCCTTCAGGGAACGCACCGCCTGGGGGGAGGTGACAGAGGCTAACACACACCACACCACACCATACCACACCATACCACAACACAGTCCTCCATGGTCTCCTTCAGGGAACGCACCGCCTGGGGGAAGGTGACAGAGGCTAACACACACCATACCACACCATACCACAACACAGTCCTCCATGGTCTCCTTCAGGGAACGCACCGCCTGGGGGGAGGTGACAGAGGCTAACACACACCATACCACACCATACCACAACACAGTCCTCCATGGTCTCCTTCAGGGAACGCACCGCCTGGGGGGAGGTGACAGAGGCTAACACACACCACACCACACACACACCACACCACAGGTCTCACCAGGCTGTTTTCCTTCCAGGCTTCAGGGAACGTACCGCCTGGGGGGAACCGTAGTCACACATCTAAATCCTATTCTCAAACACTCTACATCTCAATGGTCTCCTCCCCTTCATCTGCATTGATTAAAGGGCTCTTGCCAGGTGGGGGTCCAGGTGAGTCCAGAATGGTGGAAGATCAGCATCAGCTTTCACCTTCAGCTTCACCTCTCTGATGAGTTCAATGAGGGAGAGGAGCGAGGCTCGGAAAGAGGCTAGGAGCGAGGCTCGGGAAAGAGGCTAGGAGCGAGGCTCGGGAAAGAGGCTAGGAGCGAGGCTAGGAGCGAGACTCAGGAAAGAGGCTAGGAGCGAGGCTAGGAGCGAGGCTAGGAGCGAGGCTCGGGAAAGAGGCTAGGAGCGAGGCTAGGAGCGAGGCTCGGGAAAGAGGCTAGGAGCGAGGCTAGGAGCGAGGCTCAGGAAAGAGGCTAGGAGCGAGGCTAGGAGCGAGACTCAGGAAAGAGGCTAGGAGCGAGGCTAGGAGCGAGGCTTGGGAAAGAGGCTAGGAGCGAGGCTAGGAGCGAGGCTCGGGAAAGAGGCTAGGAGCGAGGCTAGGAGCGAGGCTCAGGAAAGAGGCTAGGAGCGAGGCTAGGAGCGAGACTCGGGAAAGAGGCTAGGAGCGAGACTCGGGAAAGAGGCTAGGAGCGAGGCTAGGAGCGAGACTCGGGAAAGAGGCTCGGAGCGAGGCTAGGAGCGAGGCTAGGAGCGAGACTCGGGAAAGAGGCTCGGAGCGAGGCTCGGGAAAGAGGCTCGGAGCGAGGCTAGGAGCGAGGCTCGGGAAAGAGGCTAGGAGCGAGGCTAGGAGCGAGGCTCGGGAAAGAGGCTCGGAGCGAGGCTAGGAGTGAGGCTCGGGAAAGAGGCTAGGAGCAAGGCTAGGAGCGAGACTAGGAGCGAGACTCAGGAAAGAGGCTAGGAGCGAGGCTAGGAGCGAGACTCAGGAAAGAGGCTAGGAGCGAGGCTAGGAGCGAGACTCAGGAAAGAGGCTAGGAGCGAGGCTCGGGAAAGAGGCTCGGAGCGAGGCTAGGAGCGAGACTCGGGAAAGAGCCTAGGAGCGAGGCTCGGGAAAGAGGCTCGGAGCGAGGCTAGGAGCCAGACTCTGGAAAGAGGCTAGGAGCGAGGCTAGGAGCGAGGCTCGGGAAAGAGGCTCGGAGCGAGGCTAGGAGTGAGACTCGGGAAAGAGGCTAGGAGCGAGGCTAGGAGCGAGGCTCGGGAAAGAGGCTAGGAGCGAGACTCAGGAAAGAGGCTAGGAGCGAGGCTAGGAGCGAGACTCGGGAAAGAGGCTAGGAGTGAGGCTAGGAGCGAGGCTCAGGTAAGAGGCTAGGGGCGAGGCTCGGGAAAGAGGCTAGGAGCGAGGCTAGGAGCGAGGCTCGGGAAAGAGGCTAGGAGCGAGGCTAGGAGCGAGGCTCGGGAAAGAGGCTAGGAGCGAGGCTAGGAGCGAGACTCAGGAAAGAGGCTAGGAGCGAGGCTAGGAGCGAGACTCGGGAAAGAGGCTAGGAGCGAGGCTAGGAGCGAGACTCGGGAAAGAGGCTAGGAGCGAGGCTAGGAGCGAGACTCGGGAAAGAGGCTCGGAGCGAGGCTAGGAGCGAGGCTAGGAGCGAGGCTCGGGAAAGAGGCTCGGAGCGAGGCTAGGAGCGAGGCTAGGAGCGAGGCTAGGAGCGAGGCTCGGGAAAGAGGCTAGGAGCGAGGCTCGGGAAAGAGGCTCGGAGCGAGGCTAGGAGCGAGGCTCGGGAAAGAGGCTAGGAGCGAGGCTAGGAGCGAGACTCGGGAAAGAGGCTCGGAGCGAGGCTAGGAGTGAGGCTCGGGAAAGAGGCTAGGAGCAAGGCTAGGAGCGAGACTAGGAGCGAGACTCAGGAAAGAGGCTAGGAGCGAGGCTAGGAGCGAGACTCAGGAAAGAGGCTAGGAGCGAGGCTAGGAGCGAGACTCAGGAAAGAGGCTAGGAGCGAGGCTCGGGAAAGAGGCTCGGAGCGAGGCTAGGAGCGAGACTCGGGAAAGAGCCTAGGAGCGAGGCTCGGGAAAGAGGCTCGGAGCGAGGCTAGGAGCCAGACTCTGGAAAGAGGCTAGGAGCGAGGCTAGGAGCGAGGCTCGGGAAAGAGGCTCGGAGCGAGGCTAGGAGCGAGACTCGGGAAAGAGGCTAGGAGCGAGGCTAGGAGCGAGGCTCGGGAAAGAGGCTAGGAGCGAGACTCAGGAAAGAGGCTAGGAGCGAGGCTAGGAGCGAGACTCGGGAAAGAGGCTAGGAGCGAGTCTAGGAGCAAGGCTCGGGAAAGAGGCTAGGAGCGAGACTCAGGAAAGAGGCTAGGAGCGAGGCTAGGAGCGAGGCTCGGGAAAGAGGCTAGGAGCGAGGCTCAGGAAAGAGGCTAGGAGCAAGGCTCGGGAAAGAGGCTAGGAGCGAGACTCAGGAAAGAGGCTCGGAGCGAGGCTAGGAGCGAGACTCGGGAAAGAGGCTAGGAGCGAGGCTAGGAGCGAGTCTCAGGAAAGAGGCTAGGAGCGAGGCTAGGAGCGAGGCTAGGAGCGAGTCTCAGGAAAGAGGCTAGGAGCGAGGCTAGGAGCGAGACTCAGGAAAGAGGCTAGGAGCGAGGCTAGGAGCGAGGCTCGGAGCGAGACTCAGGAAAGAGGCTAGGAGCGAGGCTAGGAGCGAGGCTAGGAGCGAGGCTCAGGAAAGAGGCTAGGAGCGAGGCTCGGAGCGAGGCTAGGAGCGAGGCTAGGAGCGAGGCTAGGAGCGAGGCTCGGAGCGAGACTCAGGAAAGAGGCTAGGAGCGAGGCTAGGAGCGAGGCTAGGAGCGAGACTCAGGAAAGAGGCTAGGAGCGAGGCTAGGAGCGAGGCTCGGAGCGAGGCTAGGAGCGAGGCTAGGAGCGAGACTCAGGAAAGAGGCTAGGAGCGAGACTCGGGAAAGAGGCTAGGAGCGAGGCTCGGGAAAGAGGCTAGGAGCGAGGCTAGGAGCGAGACTCAGGAAAGAGGCTAGGAGCGAGGCTAGGAGCGAGACTCAGGAAAGAGGCTAGGAGCGAGGCTCGGGAAAGAGGCTCGGAGCGAGGCTAGGAGCGAGACTCGGGAAAGAGGCTAGGAGCGAGGCTCGGGAAAGAGGCTCGGAGCGAGGCTAGGAGCGAGACTCGGGAAAGAGGCTCGGAGCGAGGCTAGGAGCGAGACTCGGGAAAGAGGCTAGGAGCGAGACTCGGGAAAGAGGCTCGGAGCGAGGCTCAGGTAAGAGGCTCGGAGCGAGGCTCAGGTAAGAGGCTAGGAGCGAGGCTCAGGTAAGAGGCTAGGAGTGAGGCTAGGAGCGAGGCTCAGGTAAGAGGCTAGGGGCGAGGCTCGGGAAAGAGGCTAGGAGCGAGGCTCGGGAAAGAGGCTAGGAGCGAGGCTCGGAGCGAGATTAGGAGCGAGATTAGGAGCGAGATTAGGAGCGAGATTAGGAGCGAGGGAAGGAGCAAGGCTCGGAGCGAGGGTAGAAGCGAGGTTAGGCGCGAAGCTAGGAGCGAGGCTGGGAGAGAGGGTGGGAGAGAGGGTGGGAGCGAGGCCAAACACATGTAAGGGCAGGACAATAGTAGTCAGGCTCACCAGGCTGTTCTCCTTCCAGGCCTCAGGGAACTTGGGTCTCTCTTTCTCTCTGGACACCAGGACCTGCATGTCCTCAAAGGAGGGGTGGTTCCCTGCCTCGGCCTGGAACGCCATCTGGTAGTCGGGCACCGCCTCTCCTGGAGGACACAGAGACGCTGTGTTACACCGAGTTACACCGTTAAATGTTCCTGTACTATCTGGAGAGCAACGCTTCAACTCAAGCTAGACCTACACACACTGACAGAGAAGGGGTTTAAGGTCGGGGGTCATAGACTCAAGCTAGACCTGTGTGTGTAGGTCTAGCTTGAGTCTATGACCTCTGACCTTAAGAGGGGTTAAGAGCCAGGGGAGCACGGTAGTATGCATATTGAGAAACACCCAGTGAGTCAGGAGAGCACGGTAGTATGCATATTGAGAAACACCCAGTGAGTCAGGAGAGCACGGTAGTATGCATATTGAGAAACACCCAGTGAGTCAGGGGAGCACGGTAGTATGCATATTGAGAAACACCCAGTGAGTCAGGAGAGCACGGTAGAATGCATATTGAGAAACACCCAGTGAGTCAGGAGAGCACGGTAGAATGCATATTGAGAAACACCCAGTGAGTCAGGGGAGCACGGTAGTATGCATATTGAGAAACACCCATGGAATCTGTTTCTAGAACATTCTTTGCTCAGAAAGTATTCACACCCCTTGACTTTTTCCACATTTTGTTATGTTACAGCCTGAATTTAAAATGTATTAAACTGAGATGTTGTGTCACTGGCCTACACACAATACCCCGTAATGTCAAAGTGGACATTTTTACTAATTAAATAACAATAAAAGCACACATTTCTTGAATCAATAAGTATTCAACCTCTTTGTTATGGCAAGAATACATAAGTTCAGGAGTAAAAATGTGCTTATTAACAAGTCACATAATAAAGTTGCATGGATTCACTCTGTGTGCAATAATAGTGTTTATCATCTCTGGACCCCACACATACAATTATC